>NW_027327739.1:0-229780 GCF_047675955.1 Chlorocebus sabaeus
AAACTGCTCTGTGTTCTGTTAATTCATCTCACAGAGTTACATCTTTCCCTTCAAGAAGCCTTTCGCTAAGGCTGTTCTTGTGGAATTGGCAAAGGGATATTTGGAAGCCCATAGAGGGCTATGGTGAAAAAGGAAATATCTTCCGTTCAAAACTGGAAAGAAGCTTTCTGAGAAACTGCTCTGTGTTCTGTTCATTCATCTCACAGAGTTACATCTTTCCCTTCAAGAAGCCTTTCGCTATGGTTGTTCTTGTGGAATTGGCAAAGGGATATTTGGAAGCCCATAGGGGGCTATGGTGAAAAAGGAAATATCTTCCGTTCAAAACTGGAAAGAAGCTTTCTGAGAAACTGCTCTGTGTTCTGTTAATTCATCTCACAGAGTTACATCTTTCCCTTCAAGAAGCCTTTCGCTAAGGCTGTTCTTGTGGAATTGGCAAAGGGATATTTGGAAGCCCATAGGGGGCTATGGTGAAAAACGAAATATCTTCCGTTCAAAACTGGAAAGAAGCTTTCTGAGAAACTGCTCTGTGTTCTGTTAATTCATCTCACAGAGTTACATCTTTCCCTTCAAGAAGCCTTTCGCTAAGGCTGTTCTTGTGGAATTGGCAAAGGGATATTTGGAAGCCCATAGAGGGCTATGGTGAAAAAGGAAATATCTTCCGTTCAAAACTGGAAAGAAGCTTTCTGAGAAACTGCTCTGTGTTCTGTTAATTCATCTCACAGAGTTACATCTTTCCCTTCAAGAAGCCTTTCGCTAAGGCTGTTCTTGTGGAATTGGCAAAGGGATATTTGGAAGCCCATAGAGGGCTATGGTGAAAAAGGAAATATCTTCCGTTCAAAACTGGAAAGAAGCTTTCTGAGAAACTGCTCTGTGTTCTGTTAATTCATCTCACAGAGTTACATCTTTCCCTTCAAGAAGCCTTTCGCTAAGGTTGTTCTTGTGGAATTGGCAAAGCGATATTTGGAAGCCCATAGGGGGCTATGGTGAAAAAGGAAATATCTTCCGTTCAAAACTGGAAAGAAGCTTTCTGAGAAACTGCTCTGTGTTCTGTTAATTCATCTCACAGAGTTACATCTTTCCCTTCAAGAAGCCTTTCGCTAAGGCTGTTCTTGTGGAATTGGCAAAGGGATATTTGGAAGCCCATAGGGGGCTATGGTGAAAAACGAAATATCTTCCGTTCAAAACTGGAAAGAAGCTTTCTGAGAAACTGCTCTGTGTTCTGTTAATTCATCTCACAGAGTTACATCTTTCCCTTCAAGAAGCCTTTCGCTAAGGCTGTTCTTGTGGAATTCGCAAAGGGATATTTGGAAGCCCATAGAGGGCTATGGTGAAAAAGGAAATATCTTCCGTTCAAAACTGGAAAGAAGCTTTCTGAGAAACTGCTCTGTGTTCTGTTAATTCATCTCACAGAGTTACATCTTTCCCTTCAAGAAGCCTTTCGCTAAGGCTGTTCTTGTGGAATTGGCAAAGGGATATTTGGAAGCCCGTAGAGGGCTATGGTGAAAAAGGAAATATCTTCCGTTCAAATTGGAAAGAAGCTTTCTGAGAAACTGCTCTGTGTTCTGTTAATTCATCTCACAGAGTTACATCTTTCCCTTCAAGAAGCCTTTCGCTAAGGCTCTTCTTGTGGAATTGGCAAAGGGATATTTGGAAGCCCATAGAGGGCTACGGTGAAAAAGGAAATATCTTCCGTTCAAAACTGGAAAGAAGCTTTCTGAGAAACTGCTCTGTTTTCTGTTAATTCATCTCACAGAGTTACATCTTTCCCTTCAAGAAGCCTTTCGCTAAGGCTGTTCTTGTGGAATTGGCAAAGGGATATTTGGAAGCCCATAGAGGGCTATGGTGAAAAAGGAAATATCTTCCGTTCAAAACTGGAAAGAAGCTTTCTGAGAAACTGCTCTGTGTTCTGTTAATTCATCTCACAGAGTTACATCTTTCCCTTCAAGAAGCCTTTCGCTAAGGCTGTTCTTGTGGAATTGGCAAAGGGATATTTGGAAGCCCATAGAGGGCTATGGTGAAAAAGGAAATATCTTCCGTTCAAAACTGGAAAGAAGCT
Source organism: Chlorocebus sabaeus (assembly GCF_047675955.1). NCBI lineage: Eukaryota > Metazoa > Chordata > Mammalia > Primates > Cercopithecidae > Chlorocebus > Chlorocebus sabaeus. The sequence goes on from NW_027327739.1 coordinate 2,057, forward strand.
TTCTGAGAAACTGCTCTGTGTTCTCTTAATTCATCTCACAGAGTTACATCTTTCCCTTCAAGAAGCCTTTCGCTAAGGCTGTTCTTGTGGAATTGGCAAAGGGATATTTGGAAGCCCATAGAGGGCTATGGTGAAAAAGGAAATATCTTCCGTTGAAAACTGGAAAGAAGCTTTCTGAGAAACTGCTCTGTGTTCTGTTAATTCGTCTCACAGAGTTACATCTTTCCCTTCAAGAAGCCTTTCGCTAAGGCTGTTCTTGTGGAATTGGCAAAGGGATATTTGGAAGCCCATAGAGGGCTATGGTGAAAAAGGAAATATCTTCCGTTCAAAACTGGAAAGAAGCTTTCTGAGAAACTGCTCTGTGTTCTGTTAATTCATCTCACAGAGTTACATCTTTCCCTTCAAGAAGCCTTTCGCTAAGGCTGTTCTTGTGGAATTGGCAAAGGGATATTTGGAAGCCCATAGAGGGCTACGGTGAAAAAGGAAATATCTTCCGTTCAAAACTGGAAAGAAGCTTTCTGAGAAACTGCTCTGTGTTCTGTTAATTCATCTCACAGAGTTACATCTTTCCCTTCAAGAAGCCTTTCGCTAAGGCTGTTCTTGTGGAATTGGCAAAGGGATATTTGGAAGCCCATAGAGGGCTATGGTGAAAAAGGAAATATCTTCCGTTCAAAACTGGAAAGAAGCTTTCTGAGAAACTGCTCTGTGTTCTGTTAATTCATCTCACAGAGTTACATCTTTCCCTTCAAGAAGCCTTTCGCTAAGGCTGTTCTTGTGGAATTGGCAAAGGGATATTTGGAAGCCCATAGAGGGCTATGGTGAAAAAGGAAATATCTTCCGTTCAAAACTGGAAAGAAGCTTTCTGAGAAACTGCTCTGTGTTCTGTTAATTCATCTCACAGAGTTACATCTTTCCCTTCAAGAAGCCTTTCGCTAAGGCTGTTCTTGTGGAATTGGCAAAGGGATATTTGGAAGCCCATAGAGGGCTATGGTGAAAAAGGAAATATCTTCCGTTCAAAACTGGAAAGAAGCTTTCTGAGAAACTGCTCTGTGTTCTGTTCATTCATCTCACAGAGTTACATCTTTCCCTTCAAGAAGCCTTTCGCTATGGTTGTTCTTGTGGAATTGGCAAAGGGATATTTGGAAGCCCATAGGGGGCTATGGTGAAAAAGGAAATATCTTCCGTTCAAAACTGGAAAGAAGCTTTCTGAGAAACTGCTCTGTGTTCTGTTAATTCATCTCACAGAGTTACATCTTTCCCTTCAAGAAGCCTTTCGCTAAGGCTGTTCTTGTGGAATTGGCAAAGGGATATTTGGAAGCCCATAGGGGGCTATGGTGAAAAACGAAATATCTTCCGTTCAAAACTGGAAAGAAGCTTTCTGAGAAACTGCTCTGTGTTCTGTTAATTCATCTCACAGAGTTACATCTTTCCCTTCAAGAAGCCTTTCGCTAAGGCTGTTCTTGTGGAATTGGCAAAGGGATATTTGGAAGCCCATAGAGGGCTATGGTGAAAAAGGAAATATCTTCCGTTCAAAACTGGAAAGAAGCTTTCTGAGAAACTGCTCTGTGTTCTGTTAATTCATCTCACAGAGTTACATCTTTCCCTTCAAGAAGCCTTTGGCTAAGGCTGTTCTTGTGGAATTGGCAAAGGGATATTTGGAAGCCCATAGAGGGCTATGGTGAAAAAGGAAATATCTTCCGTTCAAAACTGGAAAGAAGCTTTCTGAGAAACTGCTCTGTGTTCTGTTAATTCATCTCACAGAGTTACATCTTTCCCTTCAAGAAGCCTTTCGCTAAGGCTGTTCTTGTGGAATTGGCAAAGTGATATTTGGAAGCCCATAGAGGGCTATGGTGAAAAAGGAAATATCTTCCGTTCAAAACTGGAAAGAAGCTTTCTGAGAAACTGCTCTGTGTTCTGTTAATTCATCTCACAGAGTTACATCTTTCCCTTCAAGAAGCCTTTCGCTAAGGCTGTTCTTGTGGAATTGGCAAAGGGATATTTGGAAGCCCATAGAGGGCTATGGTGAAAAAGGAAATATCTTCCGTTCAAAACTGGAAAGAAGCTTTCTGAGAAACTGCTCTGTGTTCTGTTAATTCATCTCACAGAGTTACATCTTTCCCTTCAAGAAGCCTTTCGCTAAGGCTGTTCTTGTGGAATTGGCAAAGGGATATTTGGAAGCCCATAGAGGGCTATGGTGAAAAAGGAAATATCTTCCGTTCAAAACTGGAAAGAAGCTTTCTGAGAAACTGCTCTGTGTTCTGTTAATTCATCTCACAGAGTTACATCTTTCCCTTCAAGAAGCCTTTCGCTAAGGCTGTTCTTGTGGAATTGGCAAAGGGATATTTGGAAGCCCATAGAGGGCTATGGTGAAAAAGGAAATATCTTCCGTTCAAAACTGGAAAGAAGCTTTCTGAGAAACTGCTCTGTGTTCTGTTAATTCATCTCACAGAGTTACATCTTTCCCTTCAAGAAGCCTTTCGCTAAGGCTGTTCTTGTGGAATTGGCAAAGGGATATTTGGAAGCCCATAGAGGGCTATGGTGAAAAAGGAAATATCTTCCGTTCAAAACTGGAAAGAAGCTTTCTGAGAAACTGCTCTGTGTTCTGTTCATTCATCTCACAGAGTTACATCTTTCCCTTCAAGAAGCCTTTCGCTATGGTTGTTCTTGTGGAATTGGCAAAGGGATATTTGGAAGCCCATAGGGGGCTAAGGTGAAAAAGGAAATATCTTCCGTTCAAAACTGGAAAGAAGCTTTCTGAGAAACTGCTCTGTGTTCTGTTCATTCATCTCACAGAGTTACATCTTTCCCTTCAAGAAGCCTTTCGCTAAGGCTGTTCTTGTGGAATTGGCAAAGGGATATTTGGAAGACCGTAGGGGGCTATGGTGAAAAACGAAATATCTTCCGTTCAAAACTGGAAAGAAGCTTTCTGAGAAACTGCTCTGTGTTCTGTTAATTCATCTCACAGAGTTACATCTTTCCCTTCAAGAAGCCTTTCGCTAAGGCTGTTCTTGTGGAATTGGCAAAGGGATATTTGGAAGCCCATAGAGGGCTATGGTGAAAAAGGAAATATCTTCCGTTCAAAACTGGAAAGAAGCTTTCTGAGAAACTGCTCTGTGTTCTGTTAATTCAACTCACAGAGTTACATCTTTCCCTTCAAGAAGCCTTTGGCTAAGGCTGTTCTTGTGGAATTGGCAAAGGGATATTTGGAAGCCCATAGAGGGCTATGGTGAAAAAGGAAATATCTTCCGTTCAAAACTGGAAAGAAGCTTTCTGAGAAACTGCTCTGTGTTCTGTTAATTCATCTCACAGAGTTACATCTTTCCCTTCAAGAAGCCTTTCGCTAAGGCTGTTCTTGTGGAATTGGCAAAGGGATATTTGGAAGCCCATAGAGGGCTATGGTGAAAAAGGAAATATCTTCCGTTCAAAACTGGAAAGAAGCTTTCTGAGAAACTGCTCTGTGTTCTGTTAATTCATCTCACAGAGTTACATCTTTCCCTTCAAGAAGCCTTTCGCTAAGGCTGTTCTTGTGGAATTGGCAAAGGGATATTTGGAAGCCCATAGAGGGCTACGGTGAAAAAGGAAATATCTTCCGTTCAAAACTGGAAAGAAGCTTTCTGAGAAACTGCTCTGTGTTCTGTTAATTCATCTCACAGAGTTACATCTTTCCCTTCAAGAAGCCTTTCGCTAAGGCTGTTCTTGTGGAATTGGCAAAGGGATATTTGGAAGCCCATAGAGGGCTATGGTGAAAAAGGAAATATCTTCCGTTCAAAACTGGAAAGAAGCTTTCTGAGAAACTGCTCTGTGTTCTGTTAATTCATCTCACAGAGTTACATCTTTCCCTTCAAGAAGCCTTTCGCTAAGGCTGTTCTTGTGGAATTGGCAAAGGGATATTTGGAAGCCCATAGAGGGCTATGGTGAAAAAGGAAATATCTTCCGTTCAAAACTGGAAAGAAGCTTTCTGAGAAACTGCTCTGTGTTCTGTTAATTCATCTCACAGAGTTACATCTTTCCCTTCAAGAAGCCTTTCGCTAAGGCTGTTCTTGTGGAATTGGCAAAGGGATATTTGGAAGCCCATAGAGGGCTACGGTGAAAAAGGAAATATCTTCCGTTCAAAACTGGAAAGAAGCTTTCTGAGAAACTGCTCTGTGTTCTGTTAATTCATCTCACAGAGTTACATCTTTCCCTTCAAGAAGCCTTTCGCTAAGGCTGTTCTTGTGGAATTGGCAAAGGGATATTTGGAAGCCCATAGAGGGCTATGGTGAAAAAGGAAATATCTTCCGTTCAAAACTGGAAAGAAGCTTTCTGAGAAACTGCTCTGTGTTCTGTTAATTCATCTCACAGAGTTACATCTTTCCCTTCAAGAAGCCTTTAGCTAAGGCTGTTCTTGTGGAATTGGCAAAGGGATATTTGGAAGCCCATAGAGGGCTATGGTGAAAAAGGAAATATCTTCCGTTCAAAACTGGAAAGAAGCTTTCTGAGAAACTGCTCTGTGTTCTGTTAATTCATCTCACAGAGTTACATCTTTCCCTTCAAGAAGCCTTTCGCTAAGGCTGTTCTTGTGGAATTGGCAAAGAGATATTTGGAAGCCCATAGAGGGCTATGGTGAAAAAGGAAATATCTTCCGTTCAAAACTGGAAAGAAGCTTTCTGAGAAACTGCTCTGTGTTCTGTTAATTCATGTCACAGAGTTACATCTTTCCCTTCAAGAAGCCTTTCGCTAAGGCTGTTCTTGTGGAATTGGCAAAGGGATATTTGGAAGCCCATAGAGGGCTATGGTGAAAAAGGAAATATCTTCCGTTCAAAACTGGAAAGAAGCTTTCTGAGAAACTGCTCTGTGTTCTGTTAATTCATCTCACAGAGTTACATATTTCCCTTCAAGAAGCCTTTCGCTAAGGCTGTTCTTGTGGAATTGGCAAAGGGATATTTGGAAGCCCATAGAGGGCTATGGTGAAAAAGGAAATATCTTCCGTTCAAAACTGGAAAGAAGCTTTCTGAGAAACTGCTCTGTGTTCTGTTAATTCATCTCACAGAGTTACATCTTTCCCTTCAAGAAGCCTTTCGCTAAGGCTGTTCTTGTGGAATTGGCAAAGGGATATTTGGAAGCCCATAGAGGGCTATGGTGAAAAAGGAAATATCTTCCGTTCAAAACTGGAAAGAAGCTTTCTGAGAAACTGCTCTGTCTTCTGTTAATTCATCTCACAGAGTTACATCTTTCCCTTCAAGAAGCCTTTCGCTAAGGCTGTTCTTGTGGAATTGGCAAAGGGATATTTGGAAGCCCATAGAGGGCTATGGTGAAAAAGGAAATATCTTCCGTTCAAAACTGGAAAGAAGCTTTCTGAGAAACTGCTCTGTGTTCTGTTAATTCATCTCACAGAGTTACATCTTTCCCTTCAAGAAGCCTTTCGCTAAGGCTGTTCTTGTGGAATTGGCAAAGGGATATTTGGAAGCCCATAGAGGGCTATGGTGAAAAAGGAAATATCTTCCGTTCAAAACTGGAAAGAAGCTTTCTGAGAAACTGCTCTGTGTTCTGTTAATTCATCTCACAGAGTTACATCTTTCCCTTCAAGAAGCCTTTCGCTAAGGCTGTTCTTGTGGAATTGGCAAAGGGATATTTGGAAGCCCATAGAGGGCTATGGTGAAAAAGGAAATATCTTCCGTTCAAAACTGGAAAGAAGCTTTCTGAGAAACTGCTCTGTGTTCTGTTAATTCATCTCACAGAGTTACATCTTTCCCTTCAAGAAGCCTTTCGCTAAGGCTGTTCTTGTGGAATTGGCAAAGGGATATTTGGAAGCCCGTAGAGGGCTATGGTGAAAAAGGAAATATCTTCCGTTCAAAACTGGAAAGAAGCTTTCTGAGAAACTGCTCTGTGTTCTGTTAATTCATCTGACAGAGTTACATCTTTCCCTTCAAGAAGCCTTTCGCTAAGGCTGTTCTTGTGGAATTGGCAAAGGGATATTTGGAAGCCCGTAGAGGGCTATGTTGAAAAAGTAAATATCTTCCGTTGAAAACTGGAAAGAAGCTTTCTGAGAAACTGCTCTGTGTTCTGTTAATTCATCTCACAGAGTTACATCTTTCCCTTCAAGAAGCCTTTCGCTAAGGCTGTTCTTGTGGAATTGGCAAAGGGATATTTGGAAGCCCATAGAGGGATACGGTGAAAAAGGAAATATCTTCCGTTCAAAACTGGAAAGAAGCTTTCTGAGAAACTGCTCTGTGTTCTGTTAATTCATCTCACAGAGTTACATCTTTCCCTTCAGGAAGCCTTTCGCTAAGGCTGTTCTTGTGGAATTGGCAAAGGGATATTTGGAAGCCCATAGAGGGCTATGGTGAAAAAGGAAATATCTTCCGTTCAAAACTGGAAAGAAGCTTTCTGAGAAACTGCTCTGTGTTCTGTTAATTCATCTCACAGAGTTACATCTTTCCCTTCAAGAAGCCTTTCGCTAAGGCTGTTCTTGTGGAATTGGCAAAGGGATATTTGGAAGCCCATAGAGGGCTATGGTGAAAAAGGAAATATCTTCCGTTCAAAACTGGAAAGAAGCTTTCTGAGAAACTGCTCTGTGTTCTGTTAATTCATCTCACAGAGTTACATCTTTCCCTTCAAGAAGCCTTTCGCTAAGGCTGTTCTTGTGGAATTGGCAAAGGGATATTTGGAAGCCCATAGAGGGCTATGGTGAAAAAGGAAATATCTTCCGTTCAAAACTGGAAAGAAGCTTTCTGAGAAACTGCTCTGTGTTCTGTTAATTCATCTCACAGAGTTACATCTTTCCCTTCAAGAAGCCTTTCGCTAAGGCTGTTCTTGTGGAATTGGCAAAGGGATATTTGGAAGACCATAGAGGGCTACGGTGAAAAAGGAAATATCTTCCGTTCAAAACTGGAAAGAAGCTTTCTGAGACACTGCTCTGTGTTCTGTTAATTCATCTCACAGAGTTACATCTTTCGCTTCAAGAAGCCTTTCGCTAAGGCTGTTCTTGTGGAATTGGCAAAGGGATATTTGGAAGCCCATAGAGGGCTATGGTGAAAAAGGAAATATCTTCCGTTCAAAACTGGAAAGAAGCTTTCTGAGAAACTGCTCTGTGTTCTGTTAATTCATCTCACAGAGTTACATCTTTCCCTTCAAGAAGCCTTTCGCTAAGGCTGTTCTTGTGGAATTGGCAAAGGGATATTTGGAAGCCCATAGAGGGCTATGGTGAAAAAGGAAATATCTTCCGTTCAAAACTGGAAAGAAGCTTTCTGAGAAACTGCTCTGTGTTCTGTTAATTCATCTCACAGAGTTACATCTTTCCCTTCAAGAAGCCTTTCGCTAAGGCTGTTCTTGTGGAATTGGCAAAGGGATATTTGGAAGCCCATAGAGGGCTATGGTGAAAAAGGAAATATATTCCGTTCAAAACTGGAAAGAAGCTTTCTGAGAAACTGCTCTGTGTTCTGTTAATTCATCTCACAGAGTTACATCTTTCCCTTCAAGAAGCCTTTCGCTAAGGCTGTTCTTGTGGAATTGGCAAAGGGATATTTGGAAGCTCATAGAGGGCTATGGTGAAAAAGGAAATATCTTCCGTTCAAAACTGGAAAGAAGCTTTCTGAGAAACTGCTCTGTGTTCTGTTAATTCAACTCACAGAGTTACATCTTTCCCTTCAAGAAGCCTTTCGCTAAGGCTGTTCTTGTGGAATTGGCAAAGGGATATTTGGAAGCCCATAGAGGGCTATGGTGAAAAAGGAAATATCTTCCGTTCAAAACTGGAAAGAAGCTTTCTGAGAAACTGCTCTGTGTTCTGTTAATTCATCTCACAGAGTTACATCTTTCCCTTCAAGAATCCTTTCGCTAAGGTTGTTCTTGTGGAATTGGCAAAGGGATATTTGGAAGCCCATAGGGGGCTATGGTGAAAAAGGATATATCTTCCGTTCAAAACTGGAAAGAAGCTTTCTGAGAAACTGCTCTGTGTTCTGTTAATTCATATCACAGAGTTACATCTTTCCCTTCAAGAAGCCTTTCGCTAAGGCTGTTCTTGTGGAATTGGCAAAGGGATATTTGGAAGCCCATAGAGGGCTATGGTGAAAAAGGAAATATCTTCCGTTCAAAACTGGAAAGAAGCTTTCTGAGAAACTGCTCTGTGTTCTGTTAATTCATCTCACAGAGTTACATCTTTCCCTTCAAGAAGCCTTTCGCTAAGGCTGTTCTTGTGGAATTGGCAAAGGGATATTTGGAAGCCCATAGAGGGCTATGGTGAAAAAGGAAATATCTTCCGTTCAAAACTGGAAAGAAGCTATTTGAGAAACTGCTCTGTGTTCTGTTAATTCATCTCACAGAGTTACGTCTTTCCCTTCAAGTAGCCTTTCGCTAAGGCTGTTCTTGTGGAATTGGCAAAGGGATATTTGGAAGCCCATAGAGGGCTATGGTGAAAAAGGAAATATCTTCCTTTCAAAACTGGAAAGAAGCTTTCTGAGAAACTGCTCTGTATTCTGTTAATTCATCTCACAGAGTTACATCTTTCCCTTCAAGAAGCCTTTCGCTAAGGCTGTTCTTGTGGAATTGGCAAAGGAATATTTGGAACCCCATAGAGGGCTATGATGAAAAAGGAAATATCTTCCTTTCAAAACTGGAAAGAAGCTTTCTGAGAAACTGCTCTGTGTTCTGTTAATTCATCTCACGGAGTTACATCTTTCCCTTCAAGAAGCCTTTCGCTAAGGCTGTTCTTGTGGAGTTGGCAAAGGGATATTTGGAAGCCCATAGAGGGCTATGGTGAAAAAGGAAATATCTTCCGTTCAAAACTGGAAAGAAGCTTTCTGAGAAACTGCTCTGTGTTCTGTTAATTCATCTCACAGAGTTACATCTTTCCCTTCAAGAAGCCTTTCGCTAAGGCTGTTCTTGTGGAATTTGCAAAGGGATATTTGGAAGCCCATAGAGGGCTATGGTGAAAAAGGAAATATCTTCCGTTCAAAACTGGAAAGAAGCTTTCTGAGAAACTGCTCTGTGTTCTCTTAATTCATCTCACAGAGTTACATCTTTCCCTTCAAGAAGCCTTTCGCTAAGGCTGTTCTTGTGGAATTGGCAAAGGGATATTTGGAAGCCCATAGAGGGCTATGGTGAAAAAGGAAATATCTTCCGTTCAAAACAGGAAAGAAGCTTTCTGTGAAACTGCTCTGTGTTCTGTTAATTCATCTCACAGAGTTACATCTTTCCCTTCAAGAAGCCTTTCGCTAAGGCTGTTCTTGTGGAATTGGCAAAGGGATATTTGGAAGCCCATAGAGGGCTATGGTGAAAAAGGAAATATCTTCCGTTCAAAACTGGAAAGAAGCTTTCTGAGAAACTGCTCTGTGTTCTGTTAATTCATCTCACAGAGTTACATCTTTCCCTTCAAGAAGCCTTTCGCTAAGGCTGTTCTTGTGGAATTGGCAAAGGGATATTTGGAAGCCCATAGAGGGCTATGGTGAAAAAGGAAATATCTTCCGTTCAAAACTGGAAAGAAGCTTTCTGAGAAACTGCTCTGTGTTCTGTTAATTCATCTCACAGAGTTACATCTTTCCCTTCAAGAAGCCTTTCGCTAAGGCTGTCCTTGTGGAATTGGCAAAGGGATATTTGGAAGCCCATAGAGGGCTATGGTGAAAAAGGAAATATCTTCCGTTCAAAACTGGAAAGAAGCTTTCTGAGAAACTGCTCTGTGTTCTGTTAATTCATCTCACAGAGTTACATCTTTCCCTTCAAGAAGCCTTTCGCTAAGGCTGTTCTTGTGGAATTGGCAAAGGGATATTTGGAAGCCCATAGAGGGCTATGGTGAAAAAGGAAATATCTTCCGTTCAAAACTGGAAAGAAGCTTTCTGAGAAACTGCTCTGTGTTCTGTTAATTCATCTCACAGAGTTACGTCTTTCCCTTCAAGAAGCCTTTCGCTAAGGCTGTTCTTGTGGAATTGGCAAAGGGATATTTGGAAGCCCATAGAGGGCTATGGTGAAAAAGAAAATATCTTCTTTTCAAAACTGGAAAGAAGGTTTCAGAGAAACTTCTCTGTGTTCTGTTAATTCATCTCACAGAGTTACATCTTTCCCTTCAAGAAGCCTTTCGCTAAGGCTGTTCTTGTGGAATTGGCAAAGGGATATTTGGAAGCCCATAGAGGGCTATGGTGAAAAACGAAATATCTTCCGTTCAAAACTGGAAAGAAGCTTTTTGAGAAACTGCTCTGTGTTCTGTTAATTCATCTCACAGAGTTACATCTTTCCCTTCAAGAAGCCTTTCGCTAAGGCTGTTCTTGTGGAATTCGCAAAGGGATATTTGGAAGCCCATAGAGGGCTATGGTGAAAAAGGAAATATCTTCCGTTCAAAACTGGAAAGAAGCTTTCTGAGAAACTGCTCTGTGTTCTGTTAATTCATCTCACAGAGTTACATCTTTCCCTTCAAGAAGCCTTTCGCTAAGGCTGTTCTTGTGGAATTGGCAAAGGGATATTTGGAAGCCCATAGAGGGCTATGGTGAAAAAGGAAATATCTTCCGTTCAAAACTGGAAAGAAGCTTTCTGAGAAACTGCTCTGTGTTCTGTTAATTCATCTCACAGAGTTACATCTTTCCCTTCAAGAAGCCTTTCGCTAAGGCTGTTCTTGTGGAATTGGCAAAGGGATATTTGGAAGCCCATAGAGGGCTATGGTGAAAAAGGAAATATCTTCCGTTCAAAACTGGAAAGAAGCTTTCTGAGAAACTGCTCTGTGTTCTCTTAATTCATCTCACAGAGTTACATCTTTCCCTTCAAGAAGCCTTTCGCTAAGGCTGTTCTTGTGGAATTGGCAAAGGGATATTTGGAAGCCCATAGAGGGCTATGGTGAAAAAGGAAATATCTTCCGTTCAAAACAGGAAAGAAGCTTTCTGTGAAACTGCTCTGTGTTCTGTTAATTCATCTCACAGAGTTACATCTTTCCCTTCAAGAAGCCTTTCGCTAAGGCTGTTCTTGTGGAATTGGCAAAGGGATATTTGGAAGCCCATAGAGGGCTATGGTGAAAAAGGAAATATCTTCCGTTCAAAACTGGAAAGAAGCTTTCTGAGAAACTGCTCTGTGTTCTGTTAATTCATCTCACAGAGTTACATCTTTCCCTTCAAGAAGCCTTTCGCTAAGGCTGTTCTTGTGGAATTGGCAAAGGGATATTTGGAAGCCCATAGAGGGCTATGGTGAAAAAGGAAATATCTTCCGTTCAAAACTGGAAAGAAGCTTTCTGAGAAACTGCTCTGTGTTCTGTTAATTCATCTCACAGAGTTACATCTTTCCCTTCAAGAAGCCTTTCGCTAAGGCTGTCCTTGTGGAATTGGCAAAGGGATATTTGGAAGCCCATAGAGGGCTATGGTGAAAAAGGAAATATCTTCCGTTCAAAACTGGAAAGAAGCTTTCTGAGAAACTGCTCTGTGTTCTGTTAATTCATCTCACAGAGTTACATCTTTCCCTTCAAGAAGCCTTTCGCTAAGGCTGTTCTTGTGGAATTGGCAAAGGGATATTTGGAAGCCCATAGAGGGCTATGGTGAAAAAGGAAATATCTTCCGTTCAAAACTGGAAAGAAGCTTTCTGAGAAACTGCTCTGTGTTCTGTTAATTCATCTCACAGAGTTACGTCTTTCCCTTCAAGAAGCCTTTCGCTAAGGCTGTTCTTGTGGAATTGGCAAAGGGATATTTGGAAGCCCATAGAGGGCTATGGTGAAAAAGGAAATATCTTCCGTTCGAAACTGGAAAGAAGGTTTCAGAGAAACTTCTCTGTGTTCTCTTAATTCATCTCACAGAGTTACATCTTTCCCTTCAAGAAGCCTTTCGCTAAGGCTGTTCTTGTGGAATTGGCAAAGGGATATTTGGAAGCCCATAGAGGGCTATGGTGAAAAAGGAAATATCTTCCGTTCAAAACTGGAAAGAAGCTTTCTGAGAAACTGCTCTGTGTTCTGTTAATTCATCTCACAGAGTTACATCTTTCCCTTCAAGAAGCCTTTCGCTAAGGCTGTTCTTGTGGAATTCGCAAAGGGATATTTGGAAGCCCATAGAGGGCTATGGTGAAAAAGGAAATATCTTCCGTTCAAAACTGGAAAGAAGCTTTCTGAGAAACTGCTCTGTGTTCTGTTAATTCATCTCACAGAGTTACATCTTTCCCTTCAAGAAGCCTTTCGCTAAGGCTGTTCTTGTGGAATTGGCAAAGGGATATTTGGAAGCCCATAGAGGGCTATGGTGAAAAAGGAAATATCTTCCGTTCAAAACTGGAAAGAAGCTTTCTGAGAAACTGCTCTGTGTTCTGTTAATTCATCTCACAGAGTTACATCTTTCCCTTCAAGAAGCCTTTCGCTAAGGCTGTTCTTGTGGAATTGGCAAAGGGATATTTGGAAGCCCATAGAGGGCTATGGTGAAAAAGGAAATATCTTCCGTTCAAAACTGGAAAGAAGCTTTCTGAGAAACTGCTCTGTGTTCTGTTAATTCATCTCACAGAGTTACATCTTTCCCTTCAAGAAGCCTTTCACTAAGGCTGTTCTTGTGGAATTGGCAAAGGGATATTTGGAAGCCCATAGAGGGCTACGGTGAAAAAGGAAATATCTTCCGTTCAAAACTGGAAAGAACCTTTCTGAGAAACTGCTCTGTGTTCTGTTAATTCATCTCACAGAGTTACATCTTTCCCTTCAAGAAGCCTTTCGCTAAGGCTGTTCTTGTGGAATTGGCAAAGGGATATTTGGAAGCCCATAGAGGGCTATGGTGAAAAAGGAAATATCTTCCGTTCAAAACTGGAAAGAAGCTTTCTGAGAAACTGCTCTGTGTTCTGTTAATTCATCTCACAGAGTTACATCTTTCCCTTCAAGAAGCCTTTCGCTAAGGCTGTTCTTGTGGAATTGGCAAAGGGATATTTGGAAGCCCATAGAGGGCTATGTTGAAAAAGGAAATATCTTCCGTTCAAAACTGGAAAGAAGCTTTCTGAGAAACTGCTCTGTGTTCTGTTAATTCATCTCACAGAGTTACATCTTTCCCTTCAAGAAGCCTTTCGCTAAGGCTGTTCTTGTGGAATTGGCAAAGGGATATTTGGAAGCCCATAGAGGGCTACGGTGAAAAAGGAAATATCTTCCGTTCAAAACTGGAAAGAAGCTTTCTGAGAAACTGCTCTGTGTTCTGTTAATTCATCTCACAGAGTTACATCTTTCCCTTCAAGAAGCCTTTCGCTAAGGCTGTTCTTGTGGAATTGGCAAAGGGATATTTGGAAGCCCATAGAGGGCTATGGTGAAAAAGGAAATATCTTCCGTTCAAAACTGGAAAGAAGCTTTCTGAGAAACTGCTCTGTGTTCTGTTAATTCATCTCACAGAGTTACATCTTTCCCTTCAAGAAGCCTTTCGCTAAGGCTGTTCTTGTGGAATTGGCAAAGGGATATTTGGAAGCCCATAGAGGGCTACGGTGAAAAAGGAATTATCTTCCGTTCAAAACTGGAAAGAAGCTTTCTGAGAAACTGCTCTGTGTTCTGTTAATTCATCTCACAGAGTTACATCTTTCCCTTCAAGAAGCCTTTCGCTAAGGCTGTTCTTGTGGAATTGGCAAAGGGATATTTGGAAGCCCATAGAGGGCTATGGTGAAAAAGGAAATATCTTCCGTTCAAAACTGGAAAGAAGCTTTCTGAGAAACTGCTCTGTGTTCTGTTAATTCATCTCACAGTGTTACATCTTTCCCTTCAAGAAGCCTTTCGCTAAGGCTGTTCTAGTGGAATTGGCAAAGGGATATTTGGAAGCCCATAGAGGGCTATTTTGAAAAAGGAAATATCTTCCGTTGAAAACTGGAAAGAAGCTTTCTGAGAAACTGCTCTGTGTTCTGTTAATTCATCTCACAGAGTTACATCTTTCCCTTCAAGAACCCTTTCGCTAAGGCTGTTCTTGTGGAATTGGCAGAGGGATATTTGGAAGCCCATAGAGGGCTATGGTGAAAAAGGAAATATCTTCCGTTCGAAACTGGAAAGAAGCTTTCTGAGAAACTGCTCTGTGTTCTGTTAATTCATCTCACAGAGTTACGTCTTTCCCTTCAAGAAGCCTTTCGCTAAGGCTGTTCTTGTGGAATTGGCAAAGGGATATTTGGAAGCCCATAGAGGGCTATGGTGAAAAAGGAAATATCTTCCTTTCGAAACTGGAAAGAAGCTTTCTGAGAAACTGCTCTGTGTTCTGTTAATTCATCTCACAGAGTTACATCTTTCCCTTCAAGAAGCCTTTCGCTAAGGCTGTTCTTGTGGAATTGGCAAAGGGATATTTGGAAGCCCATAGAGGGCTATGGTGAAAAAGGAAATATCTTCCGTTCAAAACTGGAAAGAAGCTTTCTGAGAAACTGCTCTGTGTTCTGTTAATTCATCTCACAGAGTTACATCTTTCCCTTCAAGAAGCCTTTCGCTAAGGCTGTTCTTGTGGAGTTGGCAAAGGGATATTTGGAAGCCCATAGAGGGCTATGGTGAAAAAGGAAATATCTTCCGTTCAAAACTGGAAAGAAGCTTTCTGAGAAACTGCTCTGTGTTCTGTTAATTCATCTCACAGAGTTACATCTCTCCCTTCAAGAAGCCTTTCGCTAAGGCTGTTCTTGTGGAATTGGCAAAGGGATATTTGGAAGCCCATAGAGGGCTATGGTGAAAAAGGAAATATCTTCCGTTCAAAACTGGAAAGAAGCTTTCTGAGAAACTGCTCTGTGTTCTGTTAATTCATCTCACAGAGTTACATCTTTCCCTTCAAGAAGCCTTTCGCTAAGGCTGTTCTTGTGGAGTTGGCAAAGGGATATTTGGAAGCCCATAGAGGGCTATGGTGAAAAAGGAAATATCTTCCGTTCAAAACTGGAAAGAAGGTTTCTGAGAAACTGCTCTGTGTTCTGTTAATTCATCTCACAGAGTTACATCTTTCCCTTCAAGAAGCCTTTCGCTAAGGCTGTTCTTGTGGAATTGGCAAAGGGATATTTGGAAGCCCATAGAGGGCTATGGTGAAAAAGGAAATATCTTCCGTTCAAAACTGGAAAGAAGCTTTCTGAGAAACTGCTCTGTGTTCTGTTAATTCATCTCACAGAGTTACATCTTTCCCTTCAAGAAGCCTTTCGCTAAGGCTGTTCTTGTGGAATTGGCAAAGGGATATTTGGAAGCCCATAGAGGGCTATGGTGAAAAAGGAAATATCTTCCGTTCAAAACTGGAAAGAAGCTTTCTGAGAAACTGCTCTGTGTTCTGTTAATTCATCTCACAGAGTTACATCTTTCCCTTCAAGAAGCCTTTCGCTAAGGCTGTTCTTGTGGAATTGGCAAAGGGATATTTGGAAGCCCGTAGAGGGCTATGGTGAAAAAGGAAATATCTTCCGTTCAAAACTGGAAAGAAGCTTTCTGAGAAACTGCTCTGTGTTCTGTTAATTCATCTCACAGAGTTACATCTTTCCCTTCAAGAAGCCTTTCGCTAAGGCTGTTCTTGTGGAATTGGCAAAGGGATATTTGGAAGCCCGTAGAGATCTATGGTGAAAAAGGAAATATCTTCCGTTGAAAACTGGAAAGAAGCTTTCTGAGAAACTGCTCTGTGTTCTGTTCATTCATCTCACAGAGTTACATCTTTCCCTTCAAGAAGCCTTTCGCTAAGGCTGTTCTTGTGGAATTGGCAAAGGGATATTTGGAAGCCCATAGAGGGATACGGTGAAAAAGGAAATATCTTCCGTTCAAAACTGGAAAGAAGCTTTCTGAGAAACTGCTCTGTGTTCTGTTAATTCATCTCACAGAGTTACATCTTTCCCTTCAAGAAGCCTTTCGCTAAGGCTGTTCTTGTGGAATTGGCAAAGGGATATTTGGAAGCCCATAGAGGGCTATGGTGAAAAAGGAAATATCTTCCGTTCAAAACTGGAAAGAAGCTTTCTGAGAAACTGCTCTGTGTTCTGTTAATTCATCTCACAGAGTTACATCTTTCCCTTCAAGAAGCCTTTCGCTAAGGCTGTTCTTGTGGAATTGGCAAAGGGATATTTGGAAGCCCATAGAGGGCTATGGTGAAAAAGGAAATATCTTCCGTTCAAAACTGGAAAGAAGCTTTCTGAGAAACTGCTCTGTGTTCTGTTAATTCATCTCACAGAGTTACATCTTTCCCTTCAAGAAGCCTTTCGCTAAGGCTGTTCTTGTGGAATTGGCAAAGGGATATTTGGAAGCCCATAGAGGGCTATGGTGAAAAAGGAAATAACTTCCGTTCAAAACCGGAAAGAAGCTTTCTGAGAAACTGCTCTGTGTTCTGTTAATTCATCTCACAGAGTTACATCTTTCCCTTCAAGAAGCCTTTCGCTAAGGCTGTTCTTGTGGAATTGGCAAAGGGATATTTGGAAGACCATAGAGGGCTACGGTGAAAAAGGAAATATCTTCCGTTCAAAACTGGAAAGAAGCTTTCTGAGACACTGCTCTGTGTTCTGTTAATTCATCTCACAGAGTTACATCTTTCCCTTCAAGAAGCCTTTCGCTAAGGCTGTTCTTGTGGAATTGGCAAAGGGATATTTGGAAGCCCATAGAGGGCTATGGTGAAAAAGGAAATATCTTCCGTTCAAAACTGGAAAGAAGCTTTCTGAGAAACTGCTCTGTGTTCTGTTAATTCATCTCACAGAGTTACATCTTTCCCTTCAAGAAGCCTTTCGCTAAGGCTGTTCTTGTGGAATTGGCAAAGGGATATTTGGAAGCCCATAGAGGGCTATGGTGAAAAAGGAAATATCTTCCGTTCAAAACTGGAAAGAAGCTTTCTGAGAAACTGCTCTGTGTTCTGTTAATTCATCTCACAGAGTTACATCTTTCCCTTCAAGAAGCCTTTCGCTAAGGCTGTTCTTGTGGAATTGGCAAAGGGATATTTGGAAGCCCATAGAGGGCTATGGTGAAAAAGGAAATATATTCCGTTCAAAACTGGAAAGAAGCTTTCTGAGAAACTGCTCTGTGTTCTGTTAATTCATCTCACAGAGTTACATCTTTCCCTTCAAGAAGCCTTTCGCTAAGGCTGTTCTTGTGGAATTGGCAAAGGGATATTTGGAAGCCCATAGAGGGCTATGGTGAAAAAGGAAATATCTTCCGTTCAAAACTGGAAAGAAGCTTTCTGAGAAACTGCTCTGTGTTCTGTTAATTCATCTCACAGAGTTACGTCTTTCCCTTCAAGAAGCCTTTCGCTAAGGCTGTTCTTGTGGAATTGGCAAAGGGATATTTGGAAGCCCATAGAGGGCTATGGTGAAAAAGAAAATATCTTCTTTTCAAAACTGGAAAGAAGGTTTCAGAGAAACTTCTCTGTGTTCTGTTAATTCATCTCACAGAGTTACATCTTTCCCTTCAAGAAGCCTTTCGCTAAGGCTGTTCTTGTGGAATTGGCAAAGGGATATTTGGAAGCCCATAGAGGGCTATGGTGAAAAAGGAAATATCTTCCGTTCAAAACTGGAAAGAAGCTTTCTGAGAAACTGCTCTGTGTTCTGTTAATTCATCTCACAGAGTTACATCTTTCCCTTCAAGAAGCCTTTCGCTAAGGCTGTTCTTGTGGAATTCGCAAAGGGATATTTGGAAGCCCATAGAGGGCTATGGTGAAAAAGGAAATATCTTCCGTTCAAAACTGGAAAGAAGCTTTCTGAGAAACTGCTCTGTGTTCTGTTAATTCATCTCACAGAGTTACATCTTTCCCTTCAAGAAGCCTTTCGCTAAGGCTGTTCTTGTGGAATTGGCAAAGGGATATTTGGAAGCCCATAGAGGGCTATGGTGAAAAAGGAAATATCTTCCGTTCAAAACTGGAAAGAAGCTTTCTGAGAAACTGCTCTGTGTTCTGTTAATTCATCTCACAGAGTTACATCTTTCCCTTCAAGAAGCCTTTCGCTAAGGCTGTTCTTGTGGAATTGGCAAAGGGATATTTGGAAGCCCATAGAGGGCTATGGTGAAAAAGGAAATATCTTCCTTTCAAAACTGGAAAGAAGCTTTCTGAGAAACTGCTCTGTATTCTGTTAATTCATCTCACAGAGTTACATCTTTCCCTTCAAGAAGCCTTTCGCTAAGGCTGTTCTTGTGGAATTGGCAAAGGGATATTTGGAACCCCATAGAGGGCTATGGTGAAAAAGGAAATATCTTCCTTTCAAAACTGGAAAGAAGCTTTCTGAGAAACTGCTCTGTGTTCTGTTAATTCATCTCACGGAGTTACATCTTTCCCTTCAAGAAGCCTTTCGCTAAGGCTGTTCTTGTGGAGTTGGCAAAGGGATATTTGGAAGCCCATAGAGGGCTATGGTGAAAAAGGAAATATCTTCCGTTCAAAACTGGAAAGAAGCTTTCTGAGAAACTGCTCTGTGTTCTGTTAATTCATCTCACAGAGTTACATCTTTCCCTTCAAGAAGCCTTTCGCTAAGGCTGTTCTTGTGGAATTGGCAAAGGGATATTTGGAAGCCCATAGAGGGCTATGGTGAAAAAGGAAATATCTTCCGTTCAAAACTGGAAAGAAGCTTTCTGAGAAACTGCTCTGTGTTCTCTTAATTTATCTCACAGAGTTACATCTTTCCCTTCAAGAAGCCTTTCGCTAAGGCTGTTCTTGTGTAATTTGCAAAGGGATATTTGGAAGCCCATAGAGGGCTATGGTGAAAAAGGAAATATCTTCCGTTCAAAACAGGAAAGAAGCTTTCTGTGAAACTGCTCTGTGTTCTGTTAATTCATCTCACAGAGTTACATCTTTCCCTTCAAGAAGCCTTTCGCTAAGGCTGTTCTTGTGGAATTGGCAAAGGGATATTTGGAAGCCCATAGAGGGCTATGGTGAAAAAGGAAATATCTTCCGTTCAAAACTGGAAAGAAGCTTTCTGAGAAACTGCTCTGTGTTCTGTTAATTCATCTCACAGAGTTACATCTTTCCCTTCAAGAAGCCTTTCGCTAAGGCTGTTCTTGTGGAATTGGCAAAGGGATATTTGGAAGCCCATAGAGGGCTATGGTGAAAAAGGAAATATCTTCCGTTCAAAACTGGAAAGAAGCTTTCTGAGAAACTGCTCTGTGTTCTGTTAATTCATCTCACAGAGTTACATCTTTCCCTTCAAGAAGCCTTTCGCTAAGGCTGTCCTTGTGGAATTGGCAAAGGGATATTTGGAAGCCCATAGAGGGCTATGGTGAAAAAGGAAATATCTTCCGTTCAAAACTGGAAAGAAGCTTTCTGAGAAACTGCTCTGTGTTCTGTTAATTCATCTCACAGAGTTACATCTTTCCCTTCAAGAAGCCTTTCGCTAAGGCTGTTCTTGTGGAATTGGCAAAGGGATATTTGGAAGCCCATAGAGGGCTATGGTGAAAAAGGAAATATCTTCCGTTCAAAACTGGAAAGAAGCTTTCTGAGAAACTGCTCTGTGTTCTGTTAATTCATCTCACAGAGTTACGTCTTTCCCTTCAAGAAGCCTTTCGCTAAGGCTGTTCTTGTGGAATTGGCAAAGGGATATTTGGAAGCCCATAGAGGGCTATGGTGAAAAAGAAAATATCTTCTTTTCAAAACTGGAAAGAAGGTTTCAGAGAAACTTCTCTGTGTTCTGTTAATTCATCTCACAGAGTTACATCTTTCCCTTCAAGAAGCCTTTCGCTAAGGCTGTTCTTGTGGAATTGGCAAAGGGATATTTGGAAGCCCATAGAGGGCTATGGTGAAAAAGGAAATATCTTCCGTTCAAAACTGGAAAGAAGCTTTCTGAGAAACTGCTCTGTGTTCTGTTAATTCATCTCACAGAGTTACATCTTTCCCTTCAAGAAGCCTTTCACTAAGGCTGTTCTTGTGGAATTGGCAAAGGGATATTTGGAAGCCCATAGAGGGCTACGGTGAAAAAGGAAATATCTTCCGTTCAAAACTGGAAAGAAGCTTTCTGAGAAACTGCTCTGTGTTCTGTTAATTCATCTCACAGAGTTACATCTTTCCCTTCAAGAAGCCTTTCGCTAAGGCTTTTCTTGTGGAATTGGAAAAGGGATATTTGGAAGCCCATAGAGGGCTATGGTGAAAAAGGAAATATCTTCCGTTCAAAACTGGAAAGAAGCTTTCTGAGAAACTGCTCTGTGTTCTGTTAATTCATCTCACAGAGTTACATCTTTCCCTTCAAGAAGCCTTTCGCTAAGGCTGTTCTTGTGGAATTGTCAAAGGGATATTTGGAAGCCCATAGAGGGCTATGGTGAAAAAGGAAATATCTTCCGTTCAAAACTGGAAAGAAGCTTTCTGAGAAACTGCTCTGTGTTCTGTTAATTCATCTCACAGAGTTACATCTTTCCCTTCAAGAAGCCTTTCGCTAAGGCTGTTCTTGTGGAATTGGCAAAGGGATATTTGGAAGCCCATAGAGGGCTACGGTGAAAAAGGAAATATCTTCCGTTCAAAACTGGAAAGAAGCTTTCTGAGAAACTGCTCTGTGTTCTGTTAATTCATCTCACAGAGTTACATCTTTCCCTTCAAGAAGCCTTTCGCTAAGGCTGTTCTTGTGGAATTGGCAAAGGGATATTTGGAAGCCCATAGAGGGCTACGGTGAAAAAGGAAATATCTTCCGTTCAAAACTGGAAAGAAGCTTTCTGAGAAACTGCTCTGTGTTCTGTTAATTCATCTCACAGAGTTACATCTTTCCCTTCAAGAAGCCTTTCGCTAAGGCTGTTCTTGTGGAATTGGCAAAGGGATATTTGGAAGCCCATAGAGGGCTACGGTGAAAAAGGAATTATCTTCCGTTCAAAACTGGAAAGAAGCTTTCTGAGAAACTGCTCTGTGTTCTGTTAATTCATCTCACAGAGTTACATCTTTCCCTTCAAGAAGCCTTTCGCTAAGGCTGTTCTTGTGGAATTGGCAAAGGGATATTTGGAAGCCCATAGAGGGCTATGGTGAAAAAGGAAATATCTTCCGTTCAAAACTGGAAAGAAGCTTTCTGAGAAACTGCTCTGTGTTCTGTTAATTCATCTCACAGAGTTACATCTTTCCCTTCAAGAAGCCTTTCACTAAGGCTGTTCTTGTGGAATTGGCAAAGGGATATTTGGAAGCCCATAGAGGGCTACGGTGAAAAAGGAAATATCTTCCGTTCAAAACTGGAAAGAAGCTTTCTGAGAAACTGCTCTGTGTTCTGTTAATTCATCTCACAGAGTTACATCTTTCCCTTCAAGAAGCCTTTCGCTAAGGCTGTTCTTGTGGAATTGGAAAAGGGATATTTGGAAGCCCATAGAGGGCTATGGTGAAAAAGGAAATATCTTCCGTTCAAAACTGGAAAGAAGCTTTCTGAGAAACTGCTCTGTGTTCTGTTAATTCATCTCACAGAGTTACATCTTTCCCTTCAAGAAGCCTTTCGCTAAGGCTGTTCTTGTGGAATTGGCAAAGGGATATTTGGAAGCCCATAGAGGGCTATGGTGAAAAAGGAAATATCTTCCGTTCAAAACTGGAAAGAAGCTTTCTGAGAAACTGCTCTGTGTTCTGTTAATTCATCTCACAGAGTTACATCTTTCCCTTCAAGAAGCCTTTCGCTAAGGCTGTTCTTGTGGAATTGGCAAAGGGATATTTGGAAGCCCATAGAGGGCTACGGTGAAAAAGGAAATATCTTCCGTTCAAAACTGGAAAGAAGCTTTCTGAGAAACTGCTCTGTGTTCTGTTAATTCATCTCACAGAGTTACATCTTTCCCTTCAAGAAGCCTTTCGCTAAGGCTGTTCTTGTGGAATTGGCAAAGGGATATTTGGAAGCCCATAGAGGGCTACGGTGAAAAAGGAAATATCTTCCGTTCAAAACTGGAAAGAAGCTTTCTGAGAAACTGCTCTGTGTTCTGTTAATTCATCTCAAAGAGTTACATCTTTCCCTTCAAGAAGCCTTTCGCTAAGGCTGTTCTTGTGGAATTGGCAAAGGGATATTTGGAAGCCCATAGAGGGCTACGGTGAAAAAGGAATTATCTTCCGTTCAAAACTGGAAAGAAGCTTTCTGAGAAACTGCTCTGTGTTCTGTTAATTCATCTCACAGAGTTACATCTTTCCCTTCAAGAAGCCTTTCGCTAAGGCTGTTCTTGTGGAATTGGCAAAGGGATATTTGGAAGCCCATAGAGGGCTATGGTGAAAAAGGAAATATCTTCCGTTCAAAACTGGAAAGAAGCTTTCTGAGAAACTGCTCTGTGTTCTGTTAATTCATCTCACAGTGTTACATCTTTCCCTTCAAGAAGCCTTTCGCTAAGGCTGTTCTAGTGGAATTGGCAAAGGGATATTTGGAAGCCCATAGAGGGCTATTTTGAAAAAGGAAATATCTTCCGTTGAAAACTGGAAAGAAGCTTTCTGAGAAACTGCTCTGTGTTCTGTTAATTCATCTCACAGAGTTACATCTTTCCCTTCAAGAACCCTTTCGCTAAGGCTCTTCTTGTGGAATTGGCAGAGGGATATTTGGAAGCCCATAGAGGGCTATGGTGAAAAAGGAAATATCTTCCGTTCGAAACTGGAAAGAAGCTTTCTGAGAAACTGCTCTGTGTTCTGTTAATTCATCTCACAGAGTTACGTCTTTCCCTTCAAGAAGCCTTTCGCTAAGGCTGTTCTTGTGGAATTGGCAAAGGGATATTTGGAAGCCCATAGAGGGCTATGGTGAAAAAGGAAATATCTTCCTTTCGAAACTGGAAAGAAGCTTTCTGAGAAACTGCTCTGTGTTCTGTTAATTCATCTCACAGAGTTACATCTTTCCCTTCAAGAAGCCTTTCGCTAAGGCTGTTCTTGTGGAATTGGCAAAGGGATATTTGGAAGCCCATAGAGGGCTATGGTGAAAAAGGAAATATCTTCCGTTCAAAACTGGAAAGAAGCTTTCTGAGAAACTGCTCTGTGTTCTGTTAATTCATCTCACAGAGTTACATCTTTCCCTTCAAGAAGCCTTTCGCTAAGGCTGTTCTTGTGGAGTTGGCAAAGGGATATTTGGAAGCCCATAGAGGGCTATGGTGAAAAAGGAAATATCTTCCGTTCAAAACTGGAAAGAAGCTTTCTGAGAAACTGCTCTGTGTTCTGTTAATTCATCTCACAGAGTTACATCTCTCCCTTCAAGAAGCCTTTCGCTAAGGCTGTTCTTGTGGAATTGGCAAAGGGATATTTGGAAGCCCATAGAGGGCTATGGTGAAAAAGGAAATATCTTCCGTTCAAAACTGGAAAGAAGCTTTCTGAGAAACTGCTCTGTGTTCTGTTAATTCATCTCACAGAGTTACATCTTTCCCTTCAAGAAGCCTTTCGCTAAGGCTGTTCTTGTGGAGTTGGCAAAGGGATATTTGGAAGCCCATAGAGGGCTATGGTGAAAAAGGAAATATCTTCCGTTCAAAACTGGAAAGAAGCTTTCTGAGAAACTGCTCTGTGTTCTGTTAATTCATCTCACAGAGTTACATCTTTCCCTTCAAGAAGCCTTTCGCTAAGGCTGTTCTTGTGGAATTGGCAAAGGGATATTTGGAAGCCCATAGAGGGCTATGGTGAAAAAGGAAATATCTTCCGTTCAAAACTGGAAAGAAGCTTTCTGAGAAACTGCTCTGTGTTCTGTTAATTCATCTCACAGAGTTACATCTTTCCCTTCAAGAAGCCTTTCGCTAAGGCTGTCCTTGTGGAATTGGCAAAGGGATATTTGGAAGCCCATAGAGGGCTATGGTGAAAAAGGAAATATCTTCCGTTCAAAACTGGAAAGAAGCTTTCTGAGAAACTGCTCTGTGTTCTGTTAATTCATCTCACAGAGTTACATCTTTCCCTTCAAGAAGCCTTTCGCTAAGGCTGTTCTTGTGGAATTGGCAAAGGGATATTTGGAAGCCCATAGAGGGCTATGGTGAAAAAGGAAATATCTTCCGTTCAAAACTGGAAAGAAGCTTTCTGAGAAACTGCTCTGTGTTCTGTTAATTCATCTCACAGAGTTACATCTTTCCCTTCAAGAAGCCTTTCGCTAAGGCTGTTCTTGTGGAATTGGCAAAGGGATATTTGGAAGCCCATAGAGGGCTATGGTGAAAAAGGAAATATCTTCCGTTCAAAACTGGAAAGAAGCTTTCTGAGAAACTGCTCTGTGTTCTGTTAATTCATCTCACAGAGTTACATCTTTCCCTTCAAGAAGCCTTTCGCTAAGGCTGTTCTTGTGGAATTGGCAAAGGGATATTTGGAAGCCCATAGAGGGCTATGGTGAAAAAGGAAATATCTTCCGTTCAAAACTGGAAAGAAGCTTTCTGAGAAACTGCTCTGTGTTCTGTTAATTCATCTCACAGAGTTACATCTTTCCCTTCAAGAAGCCTTTCGCTAAGGCTGTTCTTGTGGAATTGGCAAAGGGATATTTGGAAGCCCATAGAGGGCTATGGTGAAAAAGGAAATATCTTCCGTTCAAAACTGGAAAGAAGCTTTCTGAGAAACTGCTCTGTGTTCTGTTAATTCATCTCACAGAGTTACATCTTTCCCTTCAAGAAGCCTTTCGCTAAGGCTGTTCTTGTGGAATTGGCAAAGGGATATTTGGAAGCCCATAGAGGGCTATGGTGAAAAAGGAAATATCTTCCGTTCAAAACTGGAAAGAAGCTTTCTGAGAAACTGCTCTGTGTTCTGCTAATTCATCTCACAGAGTTACATCTTTCCCTTCAAGAAGCCTTTCGCTAAGGCTGTTCTTGTGGAATTGGCAAAGGGATATTTGGAAGCCCATAGAGGGCTATGGTGAAAAAGGAAATATCTTCCGTTCAAAACTGGAAAGAAGCTTTCTGAGAAACTGCTCTGTGTTCTGTTAATTCATCTCACAGAGTTACGTCTTTCACTTCAAGAAGCCTTTCGCTAAGGCTGTTCTTGTGGAATTGGCAAAGGGATATTTGGAAGCCCATAGAGGGCTATGGTGAAAAAGGAAATATCTTCCGTTCGAAACTGGAAAGAAGCTTTCTGAGAAACTGCTCTGTGTTCTGTTAATTCATCTCACAGAATTACGTCTTTCCCTTCAAGTAGCCTTTCGCTAAGGCTGTTCTTGTGGAATTGGCAAAGGGATATTTGGAAGCCCATAGAGGGCTATGGTGAAAAAGGAAATATCTTCCTTTCAAAACTGGAAAGAAGCTTTCTGAGAAACTGCTCTGTATTCTGTTAATTCATCTCACAGAGTTACATCTTTCCCTTCAAGAAGCCTTTCGCTAAGGCTGTTCTTGTGGAATTGGCAAAGGGATATTTGGAAGCCCATAGAGGGCTATGGTGAAAAAGGAAATATCTTCCGTTCAAAACTGGAAAGAAGCTTTCTGAGAAACTGCTCTGTGTTCTGTTAATTCATCTCACAGAGTTACATCTTTCCCTTCAAGAAGCCTTTCGCTAAGGCAGTTCTTGTGGAATTGGCAAAGGGATATTTGGAAGCCCATAGAGGGCTATGGTGAAAAAGGAAATATCTTCCGTTCAAAACTGTAAAGAAGCTTTCTGAGAAACTGCTCTGTGTTCTGTTAATTCATCTCACAGAGTTACATCTTTGCCTTCAAGAAGCCTTTCGCTAAGGCTGTTCTTGTGGAGTTGGCAAAGGGATATTTGGAAGCCCATAGAGGGCTATGGTGAAAAAGGAAATATCTTCCGTTCAAAACTGGAAAGAAGCTTTCTGAGAAACTGCTCTGTATTCTGTTAATTCATCTCACAGAGTTACATCTTTCCCTTCAAGAAGCCTTTCGCTAAGGCTGTTCTTGTGGAATTGGCAGAGGGATATTTGGAAGCCCATAGAGGGCTATGGTGAAAAAGGAAATATCTTCCGTTCGAAACTGGAAAGAAGCTTTCTGAGAAACTGCTCTGTGTTCTGTTAATTCATCTCACAGAGTTACGTCTTTCCCTTCAAGAAGCCTTTCGCTAAGGCTGTTCTTGTGGAATTGGCAAAGGGATATTTGGAAGCCCATAGAGGGCTATGGTGAAAAAGGAAATATCTTCCTTTCGAAACTGGAAAGAAGCTTTCTGAGAAACTGCTCTGTGTTCTGTTAATTCATCTCACAGAGTTACATCTTTCCCTTCAAGAAGCCTTTCGCTAAGGCTGTTCTTGTGGAATTGGCAAAGGGATATTTGGAAGCCCATAGAGGGCTATGGTGAAAAAGGAAATATCTTCCGTTCAAAACTGGAAAGAAGCTTTATGAGAAACTGCTCTGTGTTCTGTTAATTCATCTCACAGAGTTACATCTTTCCCTTCAAGAAGCCTTTCGCTAAGGCTGTTCTTGTGGAATTGGCAAAGGGATATTTGGAACCCCATAGAGGGCTATGGTGAAAAAGGAAATATCTTCCTTTCAAAACTGGAAAGAAGCTTTCTGAGAAACTGCTCTGTGTTCTGTTAATTCATCTCACGGAGTTACATCTTTCCCTTCAAGAAGCCTTTCGCTAAGGCTGTTCTTGTGGAGTTGGCAAAGGGATATTTGGAAGCCCATAGAGGGCTATGGTGAAAAAGGAAATATCTTCCGTTCAAAACTGGAAAGAAGCTTTCTGAGAAACTGCTCTGTGTTCTGTTAATTCATCTCACAGAATTACATCTTTCCCTTCAAGAAGCCTTTCGCTAAGGCTGTTCTTGTGGAATTGGCAAAGGGATATATGGAAGCCCATAGAGGGCTATGGTGAAAAAGGAAATATCTTCCGTTCAAAACTGGAAAGAAGCTTTCTGAGAAACTGCTCTGTATTCTGTTAATTCATCTCACAGAGTTACATCTTTCCCTTCAAGAAGCCTTTCGCTAAGGCTGTTCTTGTGGAATTGGCAAAGGGATATTTGGAAGCCCATAGAGGGCTATGGTGAAAAAGGAAATATCTTCCGTTCAAAACTGGAAAGAAGCTTTCTGAGAAACTGCTCTGTGTTCTGTTAATTCATCTCACAGAGTTACATCTTTCCCTTCAAGAAGCCTTTCGCTAAGGCTGTTCTTGTGGAATTGGCAAAGGGATATTTGGAAGCCCATAGAGGGCTATGGTGAAAAAGGAAATATCTTCCGTTCAAAACTGGAAAGAAGCTTTCTGAGAAACTGCTCTGTGTTCTGTTAATTCATCTCACAGAGTTACATCTTTCCCTTCAAGAAGCCTTTCGCTAAGGCTGTTCTTGTGGAGTTGGCAAAGGGATATTTGGAAGCCCATAGAGGGCTATGGTGAAAAAGGAAATATCTTCCGTTCAAAACTGGAAAGAAGCTTTCTGAGAAACTGCTCTGTGTTCTGTTAATTCATCTCACAGAGTTACATCTTTCCCTTCAAGAAGCCTTTCGCTAAGGCTGTTCTTGTGGAATTGGCAAAGGGATATTTGGAAGCCCATAGAGGGCTATGGTGAAAAAGGAAATATCTTCCGTTCAAAACTGGAAAGAAGCTTTCTGAGAAACTGCTCTGTGTTCTTTTAATTCATCTCACAGAGTTACATCTTTCCCTTCAAGAAGCCTTTCGCTAAGGCTGTTCTTGTGGAGTTGGCAAAGGGATATTTGGAAGCCCATAGAGGGCTATGGTGAAAAAGGAAATATCTTCCGTTCAAAACTGGAAAGAAGCTTTCTGAGAAACTGCTCTGTGTTCTGTTAATTCATCTCACAGAGTTACATCTTTCCCTTCAAGAAGCCTTTCGCTAAGGCTGTTCTTGTGGAATTGGCAAAGGGATATTTGGAAGCCCATAGAGGGCTATGGTGAAAAAGGAAATATCTTCCGTTCAAAACTGAAAAGAAGCTTTCTGAGAAACTGCTCTGTGTTCTGTTAATTCATCTCACAGAGTTACATCTTTCCCTTCAAGAAGCCTTTCGCTAAGGCTGTCCTTGTGGAATTGGCAAAGGGATATTTGGAAGCCCATAGAGGGCTATGGTGAAAAAGGAAATATCTTCCGTTCAAAACTGGAAAGAAGCTTTCTGAGAAACTGCTCTGTGTTCTGTTAATTCATCTCACAGAGTTACATCTTTCCCTTCAAGAAGCCTTTCGCTAAGGCTGTTCTTGTGGAATTGGCAAAGGGATATTTGGAAGCCCATATAGGGCTATGGTGAAAAAGGAAATATCTTCCGTTCAAAACTGGAAAGAAGCTTTCTGAGAAACTGCTCTGTGTTCTGTTAATTCATCTCACAGAGTTACATCTTTCCCTTCAAGAAGCCTTTCGCTAAGGCTGTTCTTGTGGAATTGGCAAAGGGATATTTGGAAGCCCATAGAGGGCTATGGTGAAAAAGGAAATATCTTCCGTTCAAAACTGGAAAGAAGCTTTCTGAGAAACTGCTCTGTGTTCTGTTAATTCATCTCACAGAGTTACATCTTTCCCTTCAAGAAGCCTTTCGCTAAGGCTGTTCTTGGGGAATTGGCAAAGGGATATTTGGAAGCCCATAGAGGGCTATGGTGAAAAAGGAAATATCTTCCGTTCAAAACTGGAAAGAAGCTTTCTGAGAAACTGCTCTGTGTTCTGTTAATTCATCTCACAGAGTTACATCTTTCCCTTCAAGAAGCCTTTCGCTAAGGCTGTTCTTGTGCAGTTGGCAAAGGGATATTTGGAAGCCCATAGAGGGCTATGGTGAAAAAGGAAATATCTTCCGTTCAAAACTGGAAAGAAGCTTTCTGAGAAACTGCTCTGTGTTCTGTAAATTCATCTCACAGAGTTACATCTTTCCCTTCAAGAAGCCTTTCGCTAAGGCTGTTCTTGTGGAATTGGCAAAGGGATATTTGGAAGCCCATAGAGGGCTATGGTGAAAAAGGAAATATCTTCCGTTCAAAACTGGAAAGAAGCTTTCTGAGAAACTGCTCTGTGTTCTGTTAATTCATCTCACAGAGTTACATCTTTCCCTTCAAGAAGCCTTTCGCTAAGGCTGTTCTTGTGGAATTGGCAAAGGGATATTTGGAAGCCCATAGAGGACTATGGTGAAAAAGGAAATATCTTCCGTTCAAAACTGGAAAGAAGCTTTCTGAGAAACTGCTCTGTATTCTGTTAATTCATCTCACAGAGTTACATCTTTCCCTTCAAGAAGCCTTTCGCTAAGGCTGTTCTTGTGGAATTGGCAAAGGGATATTTGGAAGCCCATAGAGGGCTATGGTGAAAAAGGAAATATCTTCCGTTCAAAACTGGAAAGAAGCCTTCTGAGAAACTGCTCTGTGTTCTGTTAATTCATCTCACAGAGTTACATCTTTCCCTTCAAGAAGCCTTTCGCTAAGGCTGTTCTTGTGGAATTGGCAAAGGGATATTTGGAAGCCCATAGAGGGCTATGGTGAAAAAGGAAATATCTTCCGTTCAAAACTGGAAAGAAGCTTTCTGAGAAACTGCTCTGTGTTCTGTTAATTCATCTCACAGAGTTACATCTTTCCCTTCAAGAAGCCTTTCGCTAAGGCTGTTCTTGTGGAGTTGGCAAAGGGATATTTGGAAGCCCATAGAGGGCTATGGTGAAAAAGGAAATATCTTCCGTTCAAAACTGGAAAGAAGCTTTCTGAGAAACTGCTCTGTGTTCTGTTAATTCATCTCACAGAGTTACATCTTTCCCTTCAAGAAGCCTTTCGCTAAGGCTGTTCTTGTGGAATTGGCAAAGGGATATTTGGAAGCCCATAGAGGG
The DNA here is from genome assembly GCF_047675955.1 of Chlorocebus sabaeus. NCBI lineage: Eukaryota > Metazoa > Chordata > Mammalia > Primates > Cercopithecidae > Chlorocebus > Chlorocebus sabaeus. Next base: position 31,422 of record NW_027327739.1, read on the forward strand.
CTATGGTGAAAAAGGAAATATCTTCCTTTCGAAACTGGAAAGAAGCTTTCTGAGAAACTGCTCTGTGTTCTGTTAATTCATCTCACAGAGTTACGTCTTTCCCTTCAAGAAGCCTTTCGCTAAGGCTGTTCTTGTGGAATTGGCAAAGGGATATTTGGAAGCCCATAGAGGGCTATGGTGAAAAAGGAAATATCTTCCGTTCGAAACTGGAAAGAAGCTTTCTGAGAAACTGCTCTGTGTTCTGTTAATTCATCTCACAGAGTTACGTCTTTCCCTTCAAGTAGCCTTTCGCTAAGGCTGTTCTTGTGGAATTGGCAAAGGGATATTTGGAAGCCCATAGAGGGCTATGGTGAAAAAGGAAATATCTTCCTTTCAAAACTGGAAAGAAGCTTTCTGAGAAACTGCTCTGTGTTCTGTTAATTCATCTCACAGAGTTACATCTTTCCCTTCAAGAAGCCTTTCGCTAAGGCTGTTCTTGTGGAGTTGGCAAAGGGATATTTGGAAGCCCATAGAGGGCTATGGTGAAAAAGGAAATATCTTCCGTTCAAAACTGGAAAGAAGCTTTCTGAGAAACTGCTCTGTGTTCTGTTAATTCATCTCACAGAGTTACATCTTTCCCTTCAAGAAGCCTTTCGCTAAGGCTGTTCTTGTGGAGTTGGCAAAGGGATATTTGGAAGCCCATAGAAGGCTATGGTGAAAAAGGAAATATCTTCCGTTCAAAACTGGAAAGAAGCTTTCTGAGAAACTGCTCTGTGTTCTGTTAATTCATCTCACAGAGTTACATCTTTCCCTTCAAGAAGCCTTTCGATAAGGCTGTTCTTGTGGAATTGGCAAAGGGATATTTGGAAGCCCATAGAGGGCTATGGTGAAAAAGGAAATATCTTCCGTTCAAAACTGGAAAGAAGCTTTCTGAGAAACTGCTCTGTATTCTGTTAATTCATCTCACAGAGTTACATCTTTCCCTTCAAGAAGCCTTTCGCTAAGGCTGTTCTTGTGGAATTGGCAAAGGGATATTTGGAAGCCCATAGAGGGCTATGGTGAAAAAGGAAATATCTTCCGTTCAAAACTGGAAAGAAGCTTTCTGAGAAACTGCTCTGTGTTCTGTTAATTCATCTCACAGAGTTACATCTTTCCCTTCAAGAAGCCTTTCGCTAAGGCTGTTCTTGTGGAATTGGCAAAGGGATATTTGGAAGCCCATAGAGGGCTATGGTGAAAAAGGAAATATCTTCCGTTCAAAACTGGAAAGAAGCTTTCTGAGAAACTGCTCTGTGTTCTGTTCATTCATCTCACAGAGTTACATCTTTCCCTTCAAGAAGCCTTTCGCTAAGGCTGTTCTTGTGGAATTGGCAAAGGGATATTTGGAAGCCCATAGAGGGCTATGGTGAAAAAGGAAATATCTTCCGTTCAAAACTGGAAAGAAGCTTTCTGAGAAACTGCTCTGTGTTCTGTTAATTCATCTCACAGAGTTACATCTTTCCCTTCAAGAAGCCTTTCGCTAAGGCTGTCCTTGTGGAATTGGCAAAGGGATATTTGGAAGCCCATAGAGGGCTATGGTGAAAAAGGAAATATCTTCCGTTCAAAACTGGAAAGAAGCTTTCTGAGAAACTGCTCTGTGTTCTGTTAATTCATCTCACAGAGTTACATCTTTCCCTTCAAGAAGCCTTTCGCTAAGGCTGTGCTTGTGGAATTGGCAAAGGGATATTTGGAAGCCCTTAGAGGGCTATGGTGAAAAAGGAAATATCTTCCGTTCAAAACTGGAAAGAAGCTTTCTGAGAAAGTGCTCTGTGTTCTGTTAATTCATCTCACAGAGTTACATCTTTCCCTTCAAGAAGCCTTTCGCTAAGGCTGTTCTTGTGGAATTGGCAAAGGGATATTTGGAAGCCCCTAGAGGGCTATGGTGAAAAAGGAAATATCTTCCGTTCAAAACTGGAAAGAAGCTTTCTGAGAAACTGCTCTGTGTTCTGTTAATTCATCTCACAGAGTTACATCATTCCCTTCAAGAAGCCTTTCGCTAAGGCTGTTCTTGTGGAATTGGCAAAGGGATATTTGGAAGCCCATAGAGGGCTATGGTGAAAAAGGAAATATCTTCCGTTCAAAACTGGAAAGAAGCTTTCTGAGAAACTGCTCTGTGTTCTGTTAATTCATCTCACAGAGTTACATCTTTCCCTTCAAGAAGCCTTTCGCTAAGGCTGTTCCTGTGGAATTGGCAAAGGGATATTTGGAAGCCCATAGAGGGCTATGGTGAAAAAGGAAATATCTTCCTTTCAAAACTGGAAAGAAGCTTTCTGAGAAACTGCTCTGTGTTCTGTTAATTCATCTCACAGAGTTACGTCTTTCCCTTCAAGAAGCCTTTCGCTAAGGCTGTTCTTGTGGAATTGGCAAAGGGATATTTGGAAGCCCATAGAAGGCTATGGTGAAAAAGGAAATATCTTCCTTTCAAAACTGGAAAGAAGCTTTCTGAGAAACTGCTCTGTGTTCTGTTAATTCATCTCACAGAGTTACATCTTTGCCTTCAAGAAGCCTTTCGCTAAGGCTGTTCTTGTGGAGTTGGCAAAGGGATATTTGGAAGCCCATAGAGGGCTATGGTGAAAAAGGAAATATCTTCCGTTCAAAACTGGAAAGAAGCTTTCTGAGAAACTGCTCTGTGTTCTGTTAATTCATCTCACAGAGTTACATCTTTCCCTTCAAGAAGCCTTTCGCTAAGGCTGTTCTTGTGGAGTTGGCAAAGGGATATTTGGAAGCCCATAGAGGGCTATGGTGAAAAAGGAAATATCTTCCGTTCAAAACTGGAAAGAAGCTTTCTGAGAAACTGCTCTGTGTTCTGTTAATTCATCTCACAGAGTTACATCTTTCCCTTCAAGAAGCCTTTCGCTAAGGCTGTTCTTGTGGAATTGGCAAAGGGATATTTGGAAGCCCATAGAGGGCTATGGTGAAAAAGGAAATCTCTTCCGTTCAAAACTGGAAAGAAGCTTTCTGAGAAACTGCTCTGTGTTCTGTTAATTCATCTCACAGAGTTACATCTTTCCCTTCAAGAAGCCTTTCGCTAAGGCTGTTCTTGTGGAGTTGGCAAAGGGATATTTGGAAGCCCTTAGAGGGCTATGGTGAAAAAGCAAATATCTTCCGTTCAAAACTGGAAAGAAGCTTTCTGAGAAACTGCTCTGTGTTCTGTTAATTCATCTCACAGAGTTACATCTTTCCCTTCAAGAAGCCTTTCGCTAAGGCTGTTCTTGTGGAATTGGCAAAGGGATATTTGGAAGCCCATAGAGGGCTATGGTGAAAAAGGAAATATCTTCCGTTCAAAACTGGAAAGAATCTTTCTGAGAAACTGCTCTGTGTTCTGTTAATTCATCTCACAGAGTTACATCTTTCCCTTCAAGAAGCCTTTCGCTAAGGCTGTTCTTGTGGAATTGGCAAAGGGATATTTGGAAGCCCATAGAGGGCTATGGTGAAAAAGGAAATATCTTCCGTTCAAAACTGGAAAGAAGCTTTCTGAGAAACTGCTCTGTGTTCTGTTAATTCATCTCACAGAGTTACATCTTTCCCTTCAAGAAGCCTTTCGCTAAGGCTGTCCTTGTGGAATTGGCAAAGGGATATTTGGAAGCCCATAGAGGGCTATGGTGAAAAAGGAAATATCTTCCGTTCAAAACTGGAAAGAAGCTTTCTGAGAAACTGCTCTGTGTTCTGTTAATTCATCTCACAGAGTTACATCTTTCCCTTCAAGAAGCCTTTCGCTAAGGCTGTTCTTGTGGAATTGGCAAGGGATATTTGGAAGCCCATAGAGGGCTATGGTGAAAAAGGAAATATCTTCCTTTCGAAACTGGAAAGAAGCTTTCTTTGAAACTGCTCTGTGTTCTGTTAATTCATCTCACAGACTTACGTCTTTCCCTTCAAGAAGCCTTTCGCTAAGGCTGTTCTTGTGGAATTGGCAAAGGGATATTTGGAAGCCCATAGAGGGCTATGGTGAAAAAGGAAATATCTTCCGTTCGAAACTGGAAAGAAGCTTTCTGAGAAACTGCTCTGTGTTCTGTTAATTCATCTCACAGAGTTACGTCTTTCCCTTCAAGAAGCCTTTCGCTAAGGCTGTTCTTGTGGAATTGGCAAAGGGATATTTGGAAGCCCATAGAGGGCTATGGTGAAAAAGGAAATATCTTCCGTTCAAAACTGGAAAGAAGCTTTCTGAGAAACTGCTCTGTGTTCTGTTAATTCATCTCACAGAGTTACATCTTTCCCTTCAAGAAGCCTTTCGCTAAGGCTGTTCTTGTGGAATTGGCAAAGGGATATTTGGAAGCCCATAGAGGGCTATGGTGAAAAAGGAAATATCTTCCGTTCAAAACTGGAAAGAAGCTTTCTGAGAAACTGCTCTGTGTTCTGTTAATTCATCTCACAGAGTTACATCTTTCCCTTCAAGAAGCCTTTCGCTAAGGCTGTTCTTGTGGAGTTGGCAAAGGGATATTTGGAAGCCCATAGAGGGCTATGGTGAAAAAGGAAATATCTTCCGTTCAAAACTGGAAAGAAGCTTTCTGAGAAACTGCTCTGTGTTCTGTTAATTCATCTCACAGAGTTACATCTTTCCCTTCAAGAAGCCTTTCGCTAAGGCTGTTCTTGTGGAATTGGCAAAGGGATATTTGGAAGCCCATAGAGGGCTATGGTGAAAAAGGAAATATCTTCCGTTTAAAACTGGAAAGAAGCTTTCTGAGAAACTGCTCTGTGTTCTGTTAATTCATCTCACAGAGTTACATCTTTCCCTTCAAGAAGCCTTTCGCTAAGGCTGTTCTTGTGGAGTTGGCAAAGGGATATTTGGAAGCCCATAGAGGGCTATGGTGAAAAAGGAAATATCTTCCGTTCAAAACTGGAAAGAAGCTTTCTGAGAAACTGCTCTGTGTTCTGTTAATTCATCTCACAGAGTTACATCTTTCCCTTCAAGAAGCCTTTCGCTAAGGCTGTTCTTGTGGAATTGGCAAAGGGATATTTGGAAGCCCATAGAGGGCTATGGTGAAAAAGGAAATATCTTCCGTTCAAAACTGGAAAGAAGCTTTCTGAGAAACTGCTCTGTGTTCTTTTAATTCATCTCACAGAGTTACATCTTTCCCTTCAAGAAGCCTTTCGCTAAGGCTGTTCTTGTGGAGTTGGCAAAGGGATATTTGGAAGCCCATAGAGGGCTATGGTGAAAAAGGAAATATCTTCCGTTCAAAACTGGAAAGAAGCTTTCTGAGAAACTGCTCTGTGTTCTGTTAATTCATCTCACAGAGTTACATCTTTCCCTTCAAGAAGCCTTTCGCTAAGGCTGTTCTTGTGGAATTGGCAAAGGGATATTTGGAAGCCCATAGAGGGCTATGGTGAAAAAGGAAATATCTTCCGTTCAAAACTGAAAAGAAGCTTTCTGAGAAACTGCTCTGTGTTCTGTTAATTCATCTCACAGAGTTACATCTTTCCCTTCAAGAAGCCTTTCGCTAAGGCTGTCCTTGTGGAATTGGCAAAGGGATATTTGGAAGCCCATAGAGGGCTATGGTGAAAAAGGAAATATCTTCCGTTCAAAACTGGAAAGAAGCTTTCTGAGAAACTGCTCTGTGTTCTGTTAATTCATCTCACAGAGTTACATCTTTCCCTTCAAGAAGCCTTTCGCTAAGGCTGTTCTTGTGGAATTGGCAAAGGGATATTTGGAAGCCCATAGAGGGCTATGGTGAAAAAGGAAATACCTTCCGTTCAAAACTGGAAAGAAGCTTTCTGAGAAACTGCTCTGTGTTCTGTTAATTCATCTCACAGAGTTACATCTTTCCCTTCAAGAAGCCTTTCGCTAAGGCTGTTCTTGTGGAATTGGCAAAGGGATATTTGGAAGCCCATAGAGGGCTATGGTGAAAAAGGAAATATCTTCCGTTCAAAACTGGAAAGAAGCTTTCTGAGAAACTGCTCTGTGTTCTGTTAATTCATCTCACAGAGTTACATCTTTCCCTTCAAGAAGCCTTTCGCTAAGGCTGTTCTTGGGGAATTGGCAAAGGGATATTTGGAAGCCCATAGAGGGCTATGGTGAAAAAGGAAATATCTTCCGTTCAAAACTGGAAAGAAGCTTTCTGAGAAACTGCTCTGTGTTCTGTTAATTCATCTCACAGAGTTACATCTTTCCCTTCAAGAAGCCTTTCGCTAAGGCTGTTCTTGTGGAATTGGCAAAGGGATATTTGGAAGCCCATAGAGGACTATGGTGAAAAAGGAAATATCTTCCGTTCAAAACTGGAAAGAAGCTTTCTGAGAAACTGCTCTGTATTCTGTTAATTCATCTCACAGAGTTACATCTTTCCCTTCAAGAAGCCTTTCGCTAAGGCTGTTCTTGTGGAATTGGCAAAGGGATATTTGGAAGCCCATAGAGGGCTATGGTGAAAAAGGAAATATCTTCCGTTCAAAACTGGAAAGAAGTTTTCTGAGAAACTGCTCTGTGTTCTGTTAATTCATCTCACAGAGTTACATCTTTCCCTTCAAGAAGCCTTTCGCTAAGGCTGTTCTTGTGGAATTGGCAAAGGGATATTTGGAAGCCCATAGAGGGCTATGGTGAAAAAGGAAATATCTTCCGTTCAAAACTGGAAAGAAGCTTTCTGAGAAACTGCTCTGTGTTCTGTTAATTCATCTCACAGAGTTACATCTTTCCCTTCAAGAAGCCTTTCGCTAAGGCTGTCCTTGTGGAATTGGCAAAGGGATATTTGGAAGCCCATAGAGGGCTATGGTGAAAAAGGAAATATCTTCCGTTCAAAACTGGAAAGAAGCTTTCTGAGAAACTGCTCTGTGTTCTGTTAATTCATCTCACAGAGTTACATCTTTCCCTTCAAGAAGCCTTTCGCTAAGGCTGTTCTTGTGGAATTGGCAAAGGGATATTTGGAAGCCCATAGAGGGCTATGGTGAAAAAGGAAATATCTTCCGTTCAAAACTGGAAAGAAGCTTTCTGAGAAACTGCTCTGTGTTCTGTTAATTCATCTCACAGAGTTACATCTTTCCCTTCAAGAAGCCTTTCGCTAAGGCTGTCCTTGTGGAATTGGCAAAGGGATATTTGGAAGCCCATAGAGGGCTATGGTGAAAAAGGAAATATCTTCCGTTCAAAACTGGAAAGAAGCTTTCTGAGAAACTGCTCTGTGTTCTGTTAATTCATCTCACAGAGTTACATCTTTCCCTTCAAGAAGCCTTTCGCTAAGGCTGTTCTTGTGGAATTGGCAAGGGATATTTGGAAGCCCATAGAGGGCTATGGTGAAAAAGGAAATATCTTCCTTTCGAAACTGGAAAGAAGCTTTCTTTGAAACTGCTCTGTGTTCTGTTAATTCATCTCACAGACTTACGTCTTTCCCTTCAAGAAGCCTTTCGCTAAGGCTGTTCTTGTGGAATTGGCAAAGGGATATTTGGAAGCCCATAGAGGGCTATGGTGAAAAAGGAAATATCTTCCGTTCGAAACTGGAAAGAAGCTTTCTGAGAAACTGCTCTGTGTTCTGTTAATTCATCTCACAGAGTTACGTCTTTCCCTTCAAGAAGCCTTTCGCTAAGGCTGTTCTTGTGGAATTGGCAAAGGGATATTTGGAAGCCCATAGAGGGCTATGGTGAAAAAGGAAATATCTTCCGTTCAAAACTGGAAAGAAGCTTTCTGAGAAACTGCTCTGTGTTCTGTTAATTCATCTCACAGAGTTACATCTTTCCCTTCAAGAAGCCTTTCGCTAAGGCTGTTCTTGTGGAATTGGCAAAGGGATATTTGGAAGCCCATAGAGGGCTATGGTGAAAAAGGAAATATCTTCCGTTCAAAACTGGAAAGAAGCTTTCTGAGAAACTGCTCTGTGTTCTGTTAATTCATCTCACAGAGTTACATCTTTCCCTTCAAGAAGCCTTTCGCTAAGGCTGTTCTTGTGGAGTTGGCAAAGGGATATTTGGAAGCCCATAGAGGGCTATGGTGAAAAAGGAAATATCTTCCGTTCAAAACTGGAAAGAAGCTTTCTGAGAAACTGCTCTGTGTTCTGTTAATTCATCTCACAGAGTTACATCTTTCCCTTCAAGAAGCCTTTCGCTAAGGCTGTTCTTGTGGAATTGGCAAAGGGATATTTGGAAGCCCATAGAGGGCTATGGTGAAAAAGGAAATATCTTCCGTTTAAAACTGGAAAGAAGCTTTCTGAGAAACTGCTCTGTGTTCTGTTAATTCATCTCACAGAGTTACATCTTTCCCTTCAAGAAGCCTTTCGCTAAGGCTGTTCTTGTGGAGTTGGCAAAGGGATATTTGGAAGCCCATAGAGGGCTATGGTGAAAAAGGAAATATCTTCCGTTCAAAACTGGAAAGAAGCTTTCTGAGAAACTGCTCTGTGTTCTTTTAATTCATCTCACAGAGTTACATCTTTCCCTTCAAGAAGCCTTTCGCTAAGGCTGTTCTTGTGGAATTGGCAAAGGGATATTTGGAAGCCCATAGAGGGCTATGGTGAAAAAGGAAATACCTTCCGTTCAAAACTGGAAAGAAGCTTTCTGAGAAACTGCTCTGTGTTCTGTTAATTCATCTCACAGAGTTACATCTTTCCCTTCAAGAAGCCTTTCGCTAAGGCTGTTCTTGTGGAATTGGCAAAGGGATATTTGGAAGCCCATAGAGGGCTATGGTGAAAAAGGAAATATCTTCCGTTCAAAACTGGAAAGAAGCTTTCTGAGAAACTGCTCTGTGTTCTGTTAATTCATCTCACAGAGTTACATCTTTCCCTTCAAGAAGCCTTTCGCTAAGGCTGTTCTTGGGGAATTGGCAAAGGGATATTTGGAAGCCCATAGAGGGCTATGGTGAAAAAGGAAATATCTTCCGTTCAAAACTGGAAAGAAGCTTTCTGAGAAACTGCTCTGTGTTCTGTTAATTCATCTCACAGAGTTACATCTTTCCCTTCAAGAAGCCTTTCGCTAAGGCTGTTCTTGTGGAATTGGCAAAGGGATATTTGGAAGCCCATAGAGGGCTATGGTGAAAAAGGAAATACCTTCCGTTCAAAACTGGAAAGAAGCTTTCTGAGAAACTGCTCTGTGTTCTGTTAATTCATCTCACAGAGTTACATCTTTCCCTTCAAGAAGCCTTTCGCTAAGGCTGTTCTTGTGGAATTGGCAAAGGGATATTTGGAAGCCCATAGAGGGCTATGGTGAAAAAGGAAATATCTTCCGTTCAAAACTGGAAAGAAGCTTTCTGAGAAACTGCTCTGTGTTCTGTTAATTCATCTCACAGAGTTACATCTTTCCCTTCAAGAAGCCTTTCGCTAAGGCTGTTCTTGGGGAATTGGCAAAGGGATATTTGGAAGCCCATAGAGGGCTATGGTGAAAAAGGAAATATCTTCCGTTCAAAACTGGAAAGAAGCTTTCTGAGAAACTGCTCTGTGTTCTGTTAATTCATCTCACAGAGTTACATCTTTCCCTTCAAGAAGCCTTTCGCTAAGGCTGTTCTTGTGGAATTGGCAAAGGGATATTTGGAAGCCCATAGAGGACTATGGTGAAAAAGGAAATATCTTCCGTTCAAAACTGGAAAGAAGCTTTCTGAGAAACTGCTCTGTATTCTGTTAATTCATCTCACAGAGTTACATCTTTCCCTTCAAGAAGCCTTTCGCTAAGGCTGTTCTTGTGGAATTGGCAAAGGGATATTTGGAAGCCCATAGAGGGCTATGGTGAAAAAGGAAATATCTTCCGTTCAAAACTGGAAAGAAGTTTTCTGAGAAACTGCTCTGTGTTCTGTTAATTCATCTCACAGAGTTACATCTTTCCCTTCAAGAAGCCTTTCGCTAAGGCTGTTCTTGTGGAATTGGCAAAGGGATATTTGGAAGCCCATAGAGGGCTATGGTGAAAAAGGAAATATCTTCCGTTCAAAACTGGAAAGAAGCTTTCTGAGAAACTGCTCTGTGTTCTGTTAATTCATCTCACAGAGTTACATCTTTCCCTTCAAGAAGCCTTTCGCTAAGGCTGTCCTTGTGGAATTGGCAAAGGGATATTTGGAAGCCCATAGAGGGCTATGGTGAAAAAGGAAATATCTTCCGTTCAAAACTGGAAAGAAGCTTTCTGAGAAACTGCTCTGTGTTCTGTTAATTCATCTCACAGAGTTACATCTTTCCCTTCAAGAAGCCTTTCGCTAAGGCTGTGCTTGTGGAATTGGCAAAGGGATATTTGGAAGCCCTTAGAGGGCTATGGTGAAAAAGGAAATATCTTCCGTTCAAAACTGGAAAGAAGCTTTCTGAGAAAGTGCTCTGTGTTCTGTTAATTCATCTCACAGAGTTACATCTTTCCCTTCAAGAAGCCTTTCGCTAAGGCTGTTCTTGTGGAATTGGCAAAGGGATATTTGGAAGCCCCTAGAGGGCTATGGTGAAAAAGGAAATATCTTCCGTTCAAAACTGGAAAGAAGCTTTCTGAGAAACTGCTCTGTGTTCTGTTAATTCATCTCACAGAGTTACATCATTCCCTTCAAGAAGCCTTTCGCTAAGGCTGTTCTTGTGGAATTGGCAAAGGGATATTTGGAAGCCCATAGAGGGCTATGGTGAAAAAGGAAATATCTTCCGTTCAAAACTGGAAAGAAGCTTTCTGAGAAACTGCTCTCTGTTCTGTTAATTCATCTCACAGAGTTACATCTTTCCCTTCAAGAAGCCTTTCGCTAAGGCTGTTCCTGTGGAATTGGCAAAGGGATATTTGGAAGCCCATAGAGGGCTATGGTGAAAAAGGAAATATCTTCCTTTCAAAACTGGAAAGAAGCTTTCTGAGAAACTGCTCTGTGTTCTGTTAATTCATCTCACAGAGTTACGTCTTTCCCTTCAAGAAGCCTTTCGCTAAGGCTGTTCTTGTGGAATTGGCAAAGGGATATTTGGAAGCCCATAGAAGGCTATGGTGAAAAAGGAAATATCTTCCTTTCAAAACTGGAAAGAAGCTTTCTGAGAAACTGCTCTGTGTTCTGTTAATTCATCTCACAGAGTTACATCTTTGCCTTCAAGAAGCCTTTCGCTAAGGCTGTTCTTGTGGAATTGGCAAAGGGATATTTGGAAGCCCATAGAGGGCTATGGTGAAAAAGGAAATATCTTCCGTTCAAAACTGGAAAGAAGCTTTCTGAGAAACTGCTCTGTGTTCTGTTAATTCATCTCACAGAGTTACATCTTTCCCTTCAAGAAGCCTTTCGCTAAGGCTGTTCTTGTGGAGTTGGCAAAGGGATATTTGGAAGCCCATAGAGGGCTATGGTGAAAAAGGAAATATCTTCCGTTCAAAACTGGAAAGAAGCTTTCTGAGAAACTGCTCTGTGTTCTGTTAATTCATCTCACAGAGTTACATCTTTCCCTTCAAGAAGCCTTTCGCTAAGGCTGTTCTTGTGGAATTGGCAAAGGGATATTTGGAAGCCCATAGAGGGCTATGGTGAAAAAGGAAATCTCTTCCGTTCAAAACTGGAAAGAAGCTTTCTGAGAAACTGCTCTGTGTTCTGTTAATTCATCTCACAGAGTTACATCTTTCCCTTCAAGAAGCCTTTCGCTAAGGCTGTTCTTGTGGAGTTGGCAAAGGGATATTTGGAAGCCCTTAGAGGGCTATGGTGAAAAAGCAAATATCTTCCGTTCAAAACTGGAAAGAAGCTTTCTGAGAAACTGCTCTGTGTTCTGTTAATTCATCTCACAGAGTTACATCTTTCCCTTCAAGAAGCCTTTCGCTAAGGCTGTTCTTGTGGAATTGGCAAAGGGATATTTGGAAGCCCATAGAGGGCTATGGTGAAAAAGGAAATATCTTCCGTTCAAAACTGGAAAGAATCTTTCTGAGAAACTGCTCTGTGTTCTGTTAATTCATCTCACAGAGTTACATCTTTCCCTTCAAGAAGCCTTTCGCTAAGGCTGTTCTTGTGGAATTGGCAAAGGGATATTTGGAAGCCCATAGAGGGCTATGGTGAAAAAGGAAATATCTTCCGTTCAAAACTGGAAAGAAGCTTTCTGAGAAACTGCTCTGTGTTCTGTTAATTCATCTCACAGAGTTACATCTTTCCCTTCAAGAAGCCTTTCGCTAAGGCTGTCCTTGTGGAATTGGCAAAGGGATATTTGGAAGCCCATAGAGGGCTATGGTGAAAAAGGAAATATCTTCCGTTCAAAACTGGAAAGAAGCTTTCTGAGAAACTGCTCTGTGTTCTGTTAATTCATCTCACAGAGTTACATCTTTCCCTTCAAGAAGCCTTTCGCTAAGGCTGTTCTTGTGGAATTGGCAAGGGATATTTGGAAGCCCATAGAGGGCTATGGTGAAAAAGGAAATATCTTCCTTTCGAAACTGGAAAGAAGCTTTCTTTGAAACTGCTCTGTGTTTTGTTAATTCATCTCACAGACTTACGTCTTTCCCTTCAAGAAGCCTTTCGCTAAGGCTGTTCTTGTGGAATTGGCAAAGGGATATTTGGAAGCCCATAGAGGGCTATGGTGAAAAAGGAAATATCTTCCGTTCGAAACTGGAAAGAAGCTTTCTGAGAAACTGCTCTGTGTTCTGTTAATTCATCTCACAGAGTTACGTCTTTCCCTTCAAGAAGCCTTTCGCTAAGGCTGTTCTTGTGGAATTGGCAAAGGGATATTTGGAAGCCCATAGAGGGCTATGGTGAAAAAGGAAATATCTTCCGTTCAAAACTGGAAAGAAGCTTTCTGAGAAACTGCTCTGTGTTCTGTTAATTCATCTCACAGAGTTACATCTTTCCCTTCAAGAAGCCTTTCGCTAAGGCTGTTCTTGTGGAATTGGCAAAGGGATATTTGGAAGCCCATAGAGGGCTATGGTGAAAAAGGAAATATCTTCCGTTCAAAACTGGAAAGAAGCTTTCTGAGAAACTGCTCTGTGTTCTGTTAATTCATCTCACAGAGTTACATCTTTCCCTTCAAGAAGCCTTTCGCTAAGGCTGTTCTTGTGGAGTTGGCAAAGGGATATTTGGAAGCCCATAGAGGGCTATGGTGAAAAAGGAAATATCTTCCGTTCAAAACTGGAAAGAAGCTTTCTGAGAAACTGCTCTGTGTTCTGTTAATTCATCTCACAGAGTTACATCTTTCCCTTCAAGAAGCCTTTCGCTAAGGCTGTTCTTGTGGAATTGGCAAAGGGATATTTGGAAGCCCATAGAGGGCTATGGTGAAAAAGGAAATATCTTCCGTTCAAAACTGGAAAGAAGCTTTCTGAGAAACTGCTCTGTGTTCTGTTAATTCATCTCACAGAGTTACATCTTTCCCTTCAAGAAGCCTTTCGCTAAGGCTGTCCTTGTGGAATTGGCAAAGGGATATTTGGAAGCCCATAGAGGGCTATGGTGAAAAAGGAAATATCTTCCGTTCAAAACTGGAAAGAAGCTTTCTGAGAAACTGCTCTGTGTTCTGTTAATTCATCTCACAGAGTTACATCTTTCCCTTCAAGAAGCTTTTCGCTAAGGCTGTCCTTGTGGAATTGGCAAAGGGATATTTGGAAGCCCATAGAGGGCTATGGTGAAAAAGGAAATATCTTCCGTTCAAAACTGGAAAGAAGCTTTCTGAGAAACTGCTCTGTGTTCTGTTAATTCATCTCACAGAGTTACATCTTTCCCTTCAAGAAGCCTTTCGCTAAGGCTGTTCTTGTGGAATTGGCAAAGGGATATTTGGAAGCCCATAGAGGGCTATGGTGAAAAAGGAAATATCTTCCGTTCAAAACTGGAAAGAAGCTTTCTGAGAAACTGCTCTGTGTTCTGTTAATTCATCTCACAGAGTTACATCTTTCCCTTCAAGAAGCCTTTCGCTAAGGCTGTTCTTGTGGAGTTGGCAAAGGGATATTTGGAAGCCCATAGAGGGCTATGGTGAAAAAGGAAATATCTTCCGTTCAAAACTGGAAAGAAGCTTTCTGAGAAACTGCTCTGTGTTCTGTTAATTCATCTCACAGAGTTACATCTTTCCCTTCAAGAAGCCTTTCGCTAAGGCTGTTCTTGTGGAATTGGCAGAGGGATATTTGGAAGCCCATAGAGGGCTATGGTGAAAAAGGAAATATCTTCCGTTCGAAACTGGAAAGAAGCTTTCTGAGAAACTGCTCTGTGTTCTGTTAATTCATCTCACAGAGTTACGTCTTTCCCTTCAAGAAGCCTTTCGCTAAGGCTGTTCTTGTGGAATTGGCAAAGGGATATTTGGAAGCCCATAGAGGGCTATGGTGAAAAAGGAAATATCTTCCTTTCGAAACTGGAAGAAGCTTTCTGAGAAACTGCTCTGTGTTCTGTTAATTCATCTCACAGAGTTACATCTTTCCCTTCAAGAAGCCTTTCGCTAAGGCTGTTCTTGTGGAATTGGCAAAGGGATATTTGGAAGCCCATAGAGGGCTATGGTGAAAAAGGAAATATCTTCCGTTCAAAACTGGAAAGAAGCTTTATGAGAAACTGCTCTGTGTTCTGTTAATTCATCTCACAGAGTTACATCTTTCCCTTCAAGAAGCCTTTCGCTAAGGCTGTTCTTGTGCAGTTGGCAAAGGGATATTTGGAAGCCCATAGAGGGCTATGGTGAAAAAGGAAATATCTTCCGTTCAAAACTGGAAAGAAGCTTTCTGAGAAACTGCTCTGTGTTCTGTAAATTCATCTCACAGAGTTACATCTTTCCCTTCAAGAAGCCTTTCGCTAAGGCTGCTCTTGTGGAATTGGCAAAGGGATATTTGGAAGCCCATAGAGGGCTATGGTGAAAAAGGAAATATCTTCCGTTCAAAACTGGAAAGAAGCTTTCTGAGAAACTGCTCTGTGTTCTGTTAATTCATCTCACAGAGTTACATCTTTCCCTTCAAGAAGCCTTTCGCTAAGGCTGTTCTTGTGGAATTGGCAAAGGGATATTTGGAAGCCCATAGAGGACTATGGTGAAAAAGGAAATATCTTCCGTTCAAAACTGGAAAGAAGCTTTCTGAGAAACTGCTCTGTATTCTGTTAATTCATCTCACAGAGTTACATCTTTCCCTTCAAGAAGCCTTTCGCTAAGGCTGTTCTTGTGGAATTGGCAAAGGGATATTTGGAAGCCCATAGAGGGCTATGGTGAAAAAGGAAATATCTTCCGTTCAAAACTGGAAAGAAGCTTTCTGAGAAACTGCTCTGTGTTCTGTTAATTCATCTCACAGAGTTACATCTTTCCCTTCAAGAAGCCTTTCGCTAAGGCTGTTCTTGTGGAATTGGCAAAGGGATATTTGGAAGCCCATAGAGGGCTATGGTGAAAAAGGAAATATCTTCCGTTCAAAACTGGAAAGAAGCTTTCTGAGAAACTGCTCTGTGTTCTGTTAATTCATCTCACAGAGTTACATCTTTCCCTTCAAGAAGCCTTTCGCTAAGGCTGTTCTTGTGGAGTTGGCAAAGGGATATTTGGAAGCCCATAGAGGGCTATGGTGAAAAAGGAAATATCTTCCGTTCAAAACTGGAAAGAAGCTTTCTGAGAAACTGCTCTGTGTTCTGTTAATTCATCTCACAGAGTTACATCTTTCCCTTCAAGAAGCCTTTCGCTAAGGCTGTTCTTGTGGAATTGGCAAAGGGATATTTGGAAGCCCATAGAGGGCTATGGTGAAAAAGGAAATATCTTCCTTTCGAAACTCGAAAGAAGCTTTCTGAGAAACTGCTCTGTGTTCTGTTAATTCATCTCACAGAGTTACGTCTTTCCCTTCAAGAAGCCTTTCGCTAAGGCTGTTCTTGTGGAATTGGCAAAGGGATATTTGGAAGCCCATAGAAGGCTATGGTGAAAAAGGAAATATCTTCCTTTCAAAACTGGAAAGAAGCTTTCTGAGAAACTGCTCTGTGTTCTGTTAATTCATCTCACAGAGTTACATCTTTGCCTTCAAGAAGCCTTTCGCTAAGGCTGTTCTTGTGGAATTGGCAAAGGGATATTTGGAAGCCCATAGAGGGCTATGGTGAAAAAGGAAATATCTTCCGTTCAAAACTGGAAAGAAGCTTTCTGAGAAACTGCTCTGTGTTCTGTTAATTCATCTCACAGAGTTACATCTTTCCCTTCAAGAAGCCTTTCGCTAAGGCTGTTCTTGTGGAGTTGGCAAAGGGATATTTGGAAGCCCATAGAGGGCTATGGTGAAAAAGGAAATATCTTCCGTTCAAAACTGGAAAGAAGCTTTCTGAGAAACTGCTCTGTGTTCTGTTAATTCATCTCACAGAGTTACATCTTTCCCTTCAAGAAGCCTTTCGCTAAGGCTGTTCTTGTGGAATTGGCAAAGGGATATTTGGAAGCCCATAGAGGGCTATGGTGAAAAAGGAAATCTCTTCCGTTCAAAACTGGAAAGAAGCTTTCTGAGAAACTGCTCTGTGTTCTGTTAATTCATCTCACAGAGTTACATCTTTCCCTTCAAGAAGCCTTTCGCTAAGGCTGTTCTTGTGGAGTTGGCAAAGGGATATTTGGAAGCCCTTAGAGGGCTATGGTGAAAAAGCAAATATCTTCCGTTCAAAACTGGAAAGAAGCTTTCTGAGAAACTGCTCTGTGTTCTGTTAATTCATCTCACAGAGTTACATCTTTCCCTTCAAGAAGCCTTTCGCTAAGGCTGTTCTTGTGGAATTGGCAAAGGGATATTTGGAAGCCCATAGAGGGCTATGGTGAAAAAGGAAATATCTTCCGTTCAAAACTGGAAAGAAGCTTTCTGAGAAACTGCTCTGTGTTCTGTTAATTCATCTCACAGAGTTACATCTTTCCCTTCAAGAAGCCTTTCGCTAAGGCTGTTCTTGTGGAGTTGGCAAAGGGATATTTGGAAGCCCATAGAGGGCTATGGTGAAAAAGGAAATATCTTCCGTTCAAAACTGGAAAGAAGCTTTCTGAGAAACTGCTCTGTGTTCTGTTAATTCATCTCACAGAGTTACATCTTTCCCTTCAAGAAGCCTTTCGCTAAGGCTGTTCTTGTGGAATTGGCAAAGGGATATTTGGAAGCCCATAGAGGGCTATGGTGAAAAAGGAAATATCTTCCTTTCGAAACTCGAAAGAAGCTTTCTGAGAAACTGCTCTGTGTTCTGTTAATTCATCTCACAGAGTTACATCTTTCCCTTCAAGAAGCCTTTCGCTAAGGCTGTTCTTGTGGAATTGGCAAAGGGATATTTGGAAGCCCATAGAAGGCTATGGTGAAAAAGGAAATATCTTCCTTTCAAAACTGGAAAGAAGCTTTCTGAGAAACTGCTCTGTGTTCTGTTAATTCATCTCACAGAGTTACATCTTTGCCTTCAAGAAGCCTTTCGCTAAGGCTGTTCTTGTGGAATTGGCAAAGGGATATTTGGAAGCCCATAGAGGGCTATGGTGAAAAAGGAAATATCTTCCGTTCAAAACTGGAAAGAAGCTTTCTGAGAAACTGCTCTGTGTTCTGTTAATTCATCTCACAGAGTTACATCTTTCCCTTCAAGAAGCCTTTCGCTAAGGCTGTTCTTGTGGAGTTGGCAAAGGGATATTTGGAAGCCCATAGAGGGCTATGGTGAAAAAGGAAATATCTTCCGTTCAAAACTGGAAAGAAGCTTTCTGAGAAACTGCTCTGTGTTCTGTTAATTCATCTCACAGAGTTACAACTTTCCCTTCAAGAAGCCTTTCGCTAAGGCTGTTCTTGTGGAATTGGCAAAGGGATATTTGGAAGCCCATAGAGGTCTATGGTGAAAAAGGAAATCTCTTCCGTTCAAAACTGGAAAGAAGCTTTCTGAGAAACTGCTCTGTGTTCTGTTAATTCATCTCACAGAGTTACATCTTTCCCTTCAAGAAGCCTTTCGCTAAGGCTGTTCTTGTGGAGTTGGCAAAATGATATTTGGAAGCCCTTAGAGGGCTATGGTGAAAAAGCAAATATCTTCCGTTCAAAACTGGAAAGAAGCTTTCTGAGAAACTGCTCTGTGTTCTGTTAATTCATCTCACAGAGTTACATCTTTCCCTTCAAGAAGCCTTTCGCTAAGGCTGTTCTTGTGGAATTGGCAAAGGGATATTTGGAAGCCCATAGAGGGCTATGGTGAAAAAGGAAATATCTTCCGTTCAAAACTGGAAAGAATCTTTCTGAGAAACTGCTCTGTGTTCTGTTAATTCATCTCACAGAGTTACATCTTTCCCTTCAAGAAGCCTTTCGCTAAGGCTGTTCTTGTGGAATTGGCAAAGGGATATTTGGAAGCCCATAGAGGGCTATGGTGAAAAAGGAAATATCTTCCGTTCAAAACTGGAAAGAAGCTTTCTGAGAAACTGCTCTGTGTTCTGTTAATTCATCTCACAGAGTTACATCTTTCCCTTCAAGAAGCCTTTCGCTAAGGCTGTCCTTGTGGAATTGGCAAAGGGATATTTGGAAGACCATAGAGGGCTATGGTGAAAAAGGAAATATCTTCCGTTCAAAACTGGAAAGAAGCTTTCTGAGAAACTGCTCTGTGTTCTGTTAATTCATCTCACAGAGTTACATCTTTCCCTTCAAGAAGCCTTTCGCTAAGGCTGTTCTTGTGGAATTGGCAAGGGATATTTGGAAGCCCATAGAGGGCTATGGTGAAAAAGGAAATATCTTCCTTTCGAAACTGGAAAGAAGCTTTCTTTGAAACTGCTCTGTGTTCTGTTAATTCATCTCACAGACTTACGTCTTTCCCTTCAAGAAGCCTTTCGCTAAGGCTGTTCTTGTGGAATTGGCAAAGGGATATTTGGAAGCCCATAGAGGGCTATGGTGAAAAAGGAAATATCTTCCGTTCGAAACTCTAAAGAAGCTTTCTGAGAAACTGCTCTGTGTTCTGTTAATTCATCTCACAGAGTTACGTCTTTCCCTTCAAGAAGCCTTTCGCTAAGGCTGTTCTTGTGGAATTGGCAAAGGGATATTTGGAAGCCCATAGAGGGCTATGGTGAAAAAGGAAATATCTTCCGTTCAAAACTGGAAAGAAGCTTTCTGAGAAACTGCTCTGTGTTCTGTTAATTCATCTCACAGAGTTACATCTTTCCCTTCAAGAAGCCTTTCGCTAAGGCTGTTCTTGTGGAATTGGCAAAGGGATATTTGGAAGCCCATAGAGGGCTATGGTGAAAAAGGAAATATCTTCCGTTCAAAACTGGAAAGAAGCTTTCTGAGAAACTGCTCTGTGTTCTGTTAATTCATCTCACAGAGTTACATCTTTCCCTTCAAGAAGCCTTTCGCTAAGGCTGTTCTTGTGGAGTTGGCAAAGGGATATTTGGAAGCCCATAGAGGGCTATGGTGAAAAAGGAAATATCTTCCGTTCAAAACTGGAAAGAAGCTTTCTGAGAAACTGCTCTGTGTTCTGTTAATTCATCTCACAGAGTTACATCTTTCCCTTCAAGAAGCCTTTCGCTAAGGCTGTTCTTGTGGAATTGGCAAAGGGATATTTGGAAGCCCATAGAGGGCTATGGTGAAAAAGGAAATATCTTCTGTTCAAAACTGGAAAGAAGCTTTCTGAGAAACTGCTCTGTGTTCTGTTAATTCATCTCACAGAGTTACATCTTTCCCTTCAAGAAGCCTTTCGCTAAGGCTGTTCTTGTGGAATTGGCAAAGGGATATTTGGAAGCCCATAGAGGACTATGGTGAAAAAGGAAATATCTTCCGTTCAAAACTGGAAAGAAGCTTTCTGAGAAACTGCTCTGTATTCTGTTAATTCATCTCACAGAGTTACATCTTTGCCTTCAAGAAGCCTTTCGCTAAGGCTGTTCTTGTGGAATTGGCAAAGGGATATTTGGAAGCCCATAGAGGGCTATGGTGAAAAAGGAAATATCTTCCGTTCAAAACTGGAAAGAAGCTTTCTGAGAAACTGCTCTGTGTTCTGTTAATTCATCTCACAGAGTTACATCTTTCCCTTCAAGAAGCCTTTCGCTAAGGCTGTTCTTGTGGAGTTGGCAAAGGGATATTTGGAAGCCCATAGAGGGCTATGGTGAAAAAGGAAATATCTTCCGTTCAAAACTGGAAAGAAGCTTTCTGAGAAACTGCTCTGTGTTCTGTTAATTCATCTCACAGAGTTACATCTTTCCCTTCAAGAAGCCTTTCGCTAAGGCTGTTCTTGTGGAATTGGCAAAGGGATATTTGGAAGCCCATAGAGGGCTATGGTGAAAAAGGAAATCTCTTCCGTTCAAAACTGGAAAGAAGCTTTCTGAGAAACTGCTCTGTGTTCTGTTAATTCATCTCACAGAGTTACATCTTTCCCTTCAAGAAGCCTTTCGCTAAGGCTGTTCTTGTGGAGTTGGCAAAGGGATATTTGGAAGCCCTTAGAGGGCTATGGTGAAAAAGCAAATATCTTCCGTTCAAAACTGGAAAGAAGCTTTCTGAGAAACTGCTCTGTGTTCTGTTAATTCATCTCACAGAGTTACATCTTTCCCTTCAAGAAGCCTTTCGCTAAGGCTGTTCTTGTGGAATTGGCAAAGGGATATTTGGAAGCCCATAGAGGGCTATGGTGAAAAAGGAAATATCTTCCGTTCAAAACTGGAAAGAAGCTTTCTGAGAAACTGCTCTGTGTTCTGTTAATTCATCTCACAGAGTTACATCTTTCCCTTCAAGAAGCCTTTCGCTAAGGCTGTTCTTGTGGAGTTGGCAAAGGGATATTTGGAAGCCCATAGAGGGCTATGGTGAAAAAGGAAATATCTTCCGTTCAAAACTGGAAAGAAGCTTTCTGAGAAACTGCTCTGTGTTCTGTTAATTCATCTCACAGAGTTACATCTTTCCCTTCAAGAAGCCTTTCGCTAAGGCTGTTCTTGTGGAATTGGCAAAGGGATATTTGGAAGCCCATAGAGGGCTATGGTGAAAAAGGAAATATCTTCCTTTCGAAACTCGAAAGAAGCTTTCTGAGAAACTGCTCTGTGTTCTGTTAATTCATCTCACAGAGTTACATCTTTCCCTTCAAGAAGCCTTTCGCTAAGGCTGTTCTTGTGGAATTGGCAAAGGGATATTTGGAAGCCCATAGAAGGCTATGGTGAAAAAGGAAATATCTTCCTTTCAAAACTGGAAAGAAGCTTTCTGAGAAACTGCTCTGTGTTCTGTTAATTCATCTCACAGAGTTACATCTTTGCCTTCAAGAAGCCTTTCGCTAAGGCTGTTCTTGTGGAATTGGCAAAGGGATATTTGGAAGCCCATAGAGGGCTATGGTGAAAAAGGAAATATCTTCCGTTCAAAACTGGAAAGAAGCTTTCTGAGAAACTGCTCTGTGTTCTGTTAATTCATCTCACAGAGTTACATCTTTCCCTTCAAGAAGCCTTTCGCTAAGGCTGTTCTTGTGGAGTTGGCAAAGGGATATTTGGAAGCCCATAGAGGGCTATGGTGAAAAAGGAAATATCTTCCGTTCAAAACTGGAAAGAAGCTTTCTGAGAAACTGCTCTGTGTTCTGTTAATTCATCTCACAGAGTTACAACTTTCCCTTCAAGAAGCCTTTCGCTAAGGCTGTTCTTGTGGAATTGGCAAAGGGATATTTGGAAGCCCATAGAGGTCTATGGTGAAAAAGGAAATCTCTTCCGTTCAAAACTGGAAAGAAGCTTTCTGAGAAACTGCTCTGTGTTCTGTTAATTCATCTCACAGAGTTACATCTTTCCCTTCAAGAAGCCTTTCGCTAAGGCTGTTCTTGTGGAGTTGGCAAAATGATATTTGGAAGCCCTTAGAGGGCTATGGTGAAAAAGCAAATATCTTCCGTTCAAAACTGGAAAGAAGCTTTCTGAGAAACTGCTCTGTGTTCTGTTAATTCATCTCACAGAGTTACATCTTTCCCTTCAAGAAGCCTTTCGCTAAGGCTGTTCTTGTGGAATTGGCAAAGGGATATTTGGAAGCCCATAGAGGGCTATGGTGAAAAAGGAAATATCTTCCGTTCAAAACTGGAAAGAATCTTTCTGAGAAACTGCTCTGTGTTCTGTTAATTCATCTCACAGAGTTACATCTTTCCCTTCAAGAAGCCTTTCGCTAAGGCTGTTCTTGTGGAATTGGCAAAGGGATATTTGGAAGCCCATAGAGGGCTATGGTGAAAAAGGAAATATCTTCCGTTCAAAACTGGAAAGAAGCTTTCTGAGAAACTGCTCTGTGTTCTGTTAATTCATCTCACAGAGTTACATCTTTCCCTTCAAGAAGCCTTTCGCTAAGGCTGTCCTTGTGGAATTGGCAAAGGGATATTTGGAAGACCATAGAGGGCTATGGTGAAAAAGGAAATATCTTCCGTTCAAAACTGGAAAGAAGCTTTCTGAGAAACTGCTCTGTGTTCTGTTAATTCATCTCACAGAGTTACATCTTTCCCTTCAAGAAGCCTTTCGCTAAGGCTGTTCTTGTGGAATTGGCAAGGGATATTTGGAAGCCCATAGAGGGCTATGGTGAAAAAGGAAATATCTTCCTTTCGAAACTGGAAAGAAGCTTTCTTTGAAACTGCTCTGTGTTCTGTTAATTCATCTCACAGACTTACGTCTTTCCCTTCAAGAAGCCTTTCGCTAAGGCTGTTCTTGTGGAATTGGCAAAGGGATATTTGGAAGCCCATAGAGGGCTATGGTGAAAAAGGAAATATCTTCCGTTCGAAACTCTAAAGAAGCTTTCTGAGAAACTGCTCTGTGTTCTGTTAATTCATCTCACAGAGTTACGTCTTTCCCTTCAAGAAGCCTTTCGCTAAGGCTGTTCTTGTGGAATTGGCAAAGGGATATTTGGAAGCCCATAGAGGGCTATGGTGAAAAAGGAAATATCTTCCGTTCAAAACTGGAAAGAAGCTTTCTGAGAAACTGCTCTGTGTTCTGTTAATTCATCTCACAGAGTTACATCTTTCCCTTCAAGAAGCCTTTCGCTAAGGCTGTTCTTGTGGAATTGGCAAAGGGATATTTGGAAGCCCATAGAGGGCTATGGTGAAAAAGGAAATATCTTCCGTTCAAAACTGGAAAGAAGCTTTCTGAGAAACTGCTCTGTGTTCTGTTAATTCATCTCACAGAGTTACATCTTTCCCTTCAAGAAGCCTTTCGCTAAGGCTGTTCTTGTGGAGTTGGCAAAGGGATATTTGGAAGCCCATAGAGGGCTATGGTGAAAAAGGAAATATCTTCCGTTCAAAACTGGAAAGAAGCTTTCTGAGAAACTGCTCTGTGTTCTGTTAATTCATCTCACAGAGTTACATCTTTCCCTTCAAGAAGCCTTTCGCTAAGGCTGTTCTTGTGGAATTGGCAAAGGGATATTTGGAAGCCCATAGAGGGCTATGGTGAAAAAGGAAATATCTTCTGTTCAAAACTGGAAAGAAGCTTTCTGAGAAACTGCTCTGTGTTCTGTTAATTCATCTCACAGAGTTACATCTTTCCCTTCAAGAAGCCTTTCGCTAAGGCTGTTCTTGTGGAATTGGCAAAGGGATATTTGGAAGCCCATAGAGGACTATGGTGAAAAAGGAAATATCTTCCGTTCAAAACTGGAAAGAAGCTTTCTGAGAAACTGCTCTGTATTCTGTTAATTCATCTCACAGAGTTACATCTTTCCCTTCAAGAAGCCTTTCGCTAAGGCTGTTCTTGTGGAATTGGCAAAGGGATATTTGGAAGCCCATAGAGGGCTATGGTGAAAAAGGAAATATCTTCCGTTCAAAACTGGAAAGAAGCTTTCTGAGAAACTGCTCTGTGTTCTGTTAATTCATCTCACAGAGTTACATCTTTCCCTTCAAGAAGCCTTTCGCTAAGGCTGTTCTTGTGGAATTGGCAAAGGGATATTTGGAAGCCCATAGAGGGCTATGGTGAAAAAGGAAATATCTTCCGTTCAAAACTGGAAAGAAGCTTTCTGAGAAACTGCTCTGTGTTCTGTTAATTCATCTCACAGAGTTACATCTTTCCCTTCAAGAAGCCTTTCGCTAAGGCTGTTCTTGCGGAGTTGGCAAAGGGATATTTGGAAGCCCATAGAGGGCTATGGTGAAAAAGGAAATATCTTCCTTTCGAAACTGGAAAGAAGCTTTCTGAGAAACTGCTCTGTGTTCTGTCAATTCATCTCACAGAGTTACGTCTTTCCCTTCAAGAAGCCTTTCGCTAAGGCTGTTCTTGTGGAATTGGCAAAGGGATATTTGGAAGCCCATAGAAGGCTATGGTGAAAAAGGAAATATCTTCCTTTCAAAACTGGAAAGAAGCTTTCTGAGAAACTGCTCTGTGTTCTGTTAATTCATCTCACAGAGTTACATCTTTGCCTTCAAGAAGCCTTTCGCTAAGGCTGTTCTTGTGGAATTGGCAAAGGGATATTTGGAAGCCCATAGAGGGCTATGGTGAAAAAGGAAATATCTTCCGTTCAAAACTGGAAAGAAGCTTTCTGAGAAACTGCTCTGTGTTCTGTTAATTCATCTCACAGAGTTACATCTTTCCCTTCAAGAAGCCTTTCGCTAAGGCTGTTCTTGTGGAGTTGGCAAAGGGATATTTGGAAGCCCATAGAGGGCTATGGTGAAAAAGGAAATATCTTCCGTTCAAAACTGGAAAGAAGCTTTCTGAGAAACTGCTCTGTGTTCTGTTAATTCATCTCACAGAGTTACATCTTTCCCTTCAAGAAGCCTTTCGCTAAGGCTGTTCTTGTGGAATTGGCAAAGGGATATTTGGAAGCCCATAGAGGGCTATGGTGAAAAAGGAAATCTCTTCCGTTCAAAACTGGAAAGAAGCTTTCTGAGAAACTGCTCTGTGTTCTGTTAATTCATCTCACAGAGTTACATCTTTCCCTTCAAGAAGCCTTTCGCTAAGGCTGTTCTTGTGGAGTTTGCAAAGGGATATTTGGAAGCCCTTAGAGGGCTATGGTGAAAAAGCAAATATCTTCCGTTCAAAACTGGAAAGAAGCTTTCTGAGAAACTGCTCTGTGTTCTGTTAATTCATCTCACAGAGTTACATCTTTCCCTTCAAGAAGCCTTTCGCTAAGGCTGTTCTTGTGGAATTGGCAAAGGGATATTTGGAAGCCCATAGAGGGCTATGGTGAAAAAGGAAATACCTTCCGTTCAAAACTGGAAAGAATCTTTCTGAGAAACTGCTCTGTGTTCTGTTAATTCATCTCACAGAGTTACATCTTTCCCTTCAAGAAGCCTTTCGCTAAGGCTGTTCTTGTGGAATTGGTAAAGGGATATTTGGAAGCCCATAGAGGGCTATGGTGAAAAAGGAAATATCTTCCGTTCAAAACTGGAAAGAAGCTTTCTGAGAAACTGCTCTGTGTTCTGTTAATTCATCTCACAGAGTTACATCTTTCCCTTCAAGAAGCCTTTCGCTAAGGCTGTCCTTGTGGAATTGGCAAAGGGATATTTGGAAGCCCATAGAGGGCTATGGTGAAAAAGGAAATATCTTCCGTTCAAAACTGGAAAGAAGCTTTCTGAGAAACTGCTCTGTGTTCTGTTAATTCATCTCACAGAGTTACATCTTTCCCTTCAAGAAGCCTTTCGCTAAGGCTGTTCTTGTGGAATTGGCAAGGGATATTTGGAAGCCCATAGAGGGCTATGGTGAAAAAGGAAATATCTTCCTTTCGAAACTGGAAGGAAGCTTTCTTTGAAACTGCTCTGTGTTCTGTTAATTCATCTCACAGACTTACGTCTTTCCCTTCAAGAAGCCTTTCGCTAAGGCTGTTCTTGTGGAATTGGCAAAGGGATATTTGGAAGCCCATAGAGGGCTATGGTGAAAAAGGAAATATCTTCCGTTCGAAACTGGAAAGAAGCTTTCTGAGAAACTGCTCTGTGTTCTGTTAATTCATCTCACAGAGTTACGTCTTTCCCTTCAAGAAGCCTTTCGCTAAGGCTGTTCTTGTGGAATTGGCAAAGGGATATTTGGAAGCCCATAGAGGGCTATGGTGAAAAAGGAAATATCTTCCGTTCAAAACTGGAAAGAAGCTTTCTGAGAAACTGCTCTGTGTTCTGTTAATTCATCTCACAGAGTTACATCTTTCCCTTCAAGAAGCCTTTCGCTAAGGCTGTTCCTGTGGAATTGGCAAAGGGATATTTGGAAGCCCATAGAGGGCTATGGTGAAAAAGGAAATATCTTCCGTTCAAAACTGGAAAGAAGCTTTCTGAGAAACTGCTCTGTGTTCTGTTAATTCATCTCACAGAGTTACATCTTTCCCTTCAAGAAGCCTTTCGCTAAGGCTGTTCTTGTGGAGTTGGCAAAGGGATATTTGGAAGCCCATAGAGGGCTATGGTGAAAAAGGAAATATCTTCCGTTCAAAACTGGAAAGAAGCTTTCTGAGAAACTGCTCTGTGTTCTGTTAATTCATCTCACAGAGTTACATCTTTCCCTTCAAGAAGCCTTTCGCTAAGGCTGTTCTTGTGGAATTGGCAAAGGGATATTTGGAAGCCCATAGAGGGCTATGGTGAAAAAGGAAATATCTTCCGTTCAAAACTGGAAAGAAGCTTTCTGAGAAACTGCTCTGTGTTCTGTTAATTCATCTCACAGAGTTACATCTTTCCCTTCAAGAAGCCTTTCGCTAAGGCTGTCCTTGTGGAATTGGCAAAGGGATATTTGGAAGCCCATAGAGGGCTATGGTGAAAAAGGAAATATCTTCCGTTCAAAACTGGAAAGAAGCTTTCTGAGAAACTGCTCTGTGTTCTGTTAATTCATCTCACAGAGTTACATCTTTCCCTTCAAGAAGCTTTTCGCTAAGGCTGTCCTTGTGGAATTGGCAAAGGGATATTTGGAAGCCCATAGAGGGCTATGGTGAAAAAGGAAATATCTTCCGTTCAAAACTGGAAAGAAGCTTTCTGAGAAACTGCTCTGTGTTCTGTTAATTCATCTCACAGAGTTACATCTTTCCCTTCAAGAAGCCTTTCGCTAAGGCTGTTCTTGTGGAATTGGCAAAGGGATATTTGGAAGCCCATAGAGGGCTATGGTGAAAAAGGAAATATCTTCCGTTCAAAACTGGAAAGAAGCTTTCTGAGAAACTGCTCTGTGTTCTGTTAATTCATCTCACAGAGTTACATCTTTCCCTTCAAGAAGCCTTTCGCTAAGGCTGTTCTTGTGGAATTGGCAAAGGGATATTTGGAAGCCCATAGAGGGCTATGGTGAAAAAGGAAATATCTTCCGTTCAAAACTGGAAAGAAGCTTTCTGAGAAACTGCTCTGTATTCTGTTAATTCATCTCACAGAGTTACATCTTTCCCTTCAAGAAGCCTTTCGCTAAGGCTGTTCTTGTGGAATTGGCAAAGGGATATTTGGAAGCCCATAGAGGGCTATGGTGAAAAAGGAAATATCTTCCGTTCAAAACTGGAAAGAAGCTTTCTGAGAAACTGCTCTGTGTTCTGTTAATTCATCTCACAGAGTTACATCTTTCCCTTCAAGAAGCCTTTCGCTAAGGCAGTTCTTGTGGAATTGGCAAAGGGATATTTGGAAGCCCATAGAGGGCTATGGTGAAAAAGGAAATCTCTTCCGTTCAAAACTGGAAAGAAGCTTTCTGAGAAACTGCTCTGTGTTCTGTTAATTCATCTCACAGAGTTACATCTTTCCCTTCAAGAAGCCTTTCGCTAAGGCTGTTCTTGTGGAGTTGGCAAAGGGATATTTGGAAGCCCATAGAGGGCTATGGTGAAAAAGGAAATATCTTCCGTTCAAAACTGGAAAGAAGCTTTCTGAGAAACTGCTCTGTGTTCTGTTAATTCATCTCACAGAGTTACATCTTTCCCTTCAAGAAGCCTTTCGCTAAGGCTGTTCTTGTGGAATTGGCAGAGGGATATTTGGAAGCCCATAGAGGGCTATGGTGAAAAAGGAAATATCTTCCGTTCGAAACTGGAAAGAAGCTTTCTGAGAAACTGCTCTGTGTTCTGTTAATTCATCTCACAGAGTTACGTCTTTCCCTTCAAGAAGCCTTTCGCTAAGGCTGTTCTTGTGGAATTGGTAAAGGGATATTTGGAAGCCCATAGAGGGCTATGGTGAAAAAGGAAATATCTTCCGTTCAAAACTGGAAAGAAGCTTTCTGAGAAACTGCTCTGTGTTCTGTTAATTCATCTCACAGAGTTACATCTTTCCCTTCAAGAAGCCTTTCGCTAAGGCTGTCCTTGTGGAATTGGCAAAGGGATATTTGGAAGCCCATAGAGGGCTATGGTGAAAAAGGAAATATCTTCCGTTCAAAACTGGAAAGAAGCTTTCTGAGAAACTGCTCTGTGTTCTGTTAATTCATCTCACAGAGTTACATCTTTCCCTTCAAGAAGCCTTTCGCTAAGGCTGTTCTTGTGGAATTGGCAAGGGATATTTGGAAGCCCATAGAGGGCTATGGTGAAAAAGGAAATATCTTCCTTTCGAAACTGGAAGGAAGCTTTCTTTGAAACTGCTCTGTGTTCTGTTAATTCATCTCACAGACTTACGTCTTTCCCTTCAAGAAGCCTTTCGCTAAGGCTGTTCTTGTGGAATTGGCAAAGGGATATTTGGAAGCCCATAGAGGGCTATGGTGAAAAAGGAAATATCTTCCGTTCGAAACTGGAAAGAAGCTTTCTGAGAAACTGCTCTGTGTTCTGTTAATTCATCTCACAGAGTTACGTCTTTCCCTTCAAGAAGCCTTTCGCTAAGGCTGTTCTTGTGGAATTGGCAAAGGGATATTTGGAAGCCCATAGAGGGCTATGGTGAAAAAGGAAATATCTTCCGTTCAAAACTGGAAAGAAGCTTTCTGAGAAACTGCTCTGTGTTCTGTTAATTCATCTCACAGAGTTACATCTTTCCCTTCAAGAAGCCTTTCGCTAAGGCTGTTCTTGTGGAATTGGCAAAGGGATATTTGGAAGCCCATAGAGGGCTATGGTGAAAAAGGAAATATCTTCCGTTCAAAACTGGAAAGAAGCTTTCTGAGAAACTGCTCTGTGTTCTGTTAATTCATCTCACAGAGTTACATCTTTCCCTTGAAGAAGCCTTTCGCTAAGGCTGTTCTTGAGGAATTGGCAAAGGGAAATTTGGAAGCCCATTGAAGGCTATGGTGAAAAAGGAAATATCTTCCGTTCAAAACTGGAAAGAAGCTTTCTGAGAAACTGCTCTGTGCTCTGTGAATTCATCTCACAGAGTTACATCTTTCCCTTCAAGAAGCCTTTCGATAAGGCTGTTCTTGTGGAATTGGCAAAGCGATATTTGGAAACCCATAGAGGGCTATGGTGAAAAAGGAAATATCTTCCGTTCAAAACTGGAAAGAAGCTTTCTGAGAAACTGCTCTGTGTTCTGTGAATTCATCTCACAGAGTTACATCTTTCCCTTCAAGAAGCCTTTCGCTAAGGCTGTTCTTGTGGAATTGTCAAAGGGATATTTGGAAGCCCATAGACGGCTATGGTGAAAAAGGAAATATCTTCCGTTCAAAACTGGAAAGAAGCTTTCTGAGAAACTGCTCTGTGTTCTGTGAATTCATCTCACAGAGTTACATCTTTCCCTTCAAGAAGCCTTTCGCTAAGGCTGTTCTTGTGGAATTGGCAAAGCGATATTTGGAAGCCCATAGAGGGCTATGGTGAAAAAGGAAATATCTTCCGTTCAAAACTGGAAAGAAGCTTTCTGAGAAACTGCTCTGTGTTCTGTTAATTCATCTCACAGAGTTACATCTTTCCCTTCAAGAAGCCTTTCGCTAAGGCTGTTCTTGTGGAATTGGCAAAGGGATATTTGGAAGCCCATAGAGGGCTATGGTGAAAAAGGAAATATCTTCCGTTCAAAACTGGAAAGAAGCTTTCTGAGAAACTGCTCTGTGTTCTGTTAATTCATCTCACAGAGTTACATCTTTCCCTTCAAGAAGCCTTTCGCTAAGGCTGTTCTTGTGGAATTGGCAAAGGGATATTTGGAAGCCCATAGAGGGCTATGGTGAAAAAGGAAATATCTTCCGTTCAAAACTGGAAAGAAGCTTTCTGAGAAACTGCTCTGTATTCTGTTAATTCATCTCACAGAGTTACATCTTTCCCTTCAAGAAGCCTTTCGCTAAGGCTGTTCTTGTGGAATTGGCAAAGGGATATTTGGAAGCCCATAGAGGGCTATGGTGAAAAAGGAAATATCTTCCGTTCAAAACTGGAAAGAAGCTTTCTGAGAAACTGCTCTGTGTTCTGTTAATTCATCTCACAGAGTTACATCTTTCCCTTCAAGAAGCCTTTCGCTAAGGCAGTTCTTGTGGAATTGGCAAAGGGATATTTGGAAGCCCATAGAGGGCTATGGTGAAAAAGGAAATATCTTCCGTTCAAAACTGGAAAGAAGCTTTCTGAGAAACTGCTCTGTGTTCTGTTAATTCATCTCACAGAGTTACATCTTTCCCTTCAAGAAGCCTTTCGCTAAGGCTGTTCTTGTGGAGTTGGCAAAGGGATATTTGGAAGCCCATAGAGGGCTATGGTGAAAAAGGAAATATCTTCCGTTCAAAACTGGAAAGAAGCTTTCTGAGAAACTGCTCTGTGTTCTGTTAATTCATCTCACAGAGTTACATCTTTCCCTTCAAGAAGCCTTTCGCTAAGGCTGTTCTTGTGGAATTGGCAGAGGGATATTTGGAAGCCCATAGAGGGCTATGGTGAAAAAGGAAATATCTTCCGTTCGAAACTGGAAAGAAGCTTTCTGAGAAACTGCTCTGTGTTCTGTTAATTCATCTCACAGAGTTACGTCTTTCCCTTCAAGAAGCCTTTCGCTAAGGCTGTTCTTGTGGAATTGGCAAAAGGATATTTGGAAGCCCATAGAGGGCTATGGTGAAAAAGGAAATATCTTCCTTTCGAAACTGGAAGGAAGCTTTCTTTGAAACTGCTCTGTGTTCTGTTAATTCATCTCACAGACTTACGTCTTTCCCTTCAAGAAGCCTTTCGCTAAGGCTGTTCTTGTGGAATTGGCAAAGGGATATTTGGAAGCCCATAGAGGGCTATGGTGAAAAAGGAAATATCTTCCGTTCAAAACTGGAAAGAAGCTTTCTGAGAAACTGCTCTGTGTTCTGTTAATTCATCTCACAGAGTTACATCTTTCCCTTCAAGAAGCCTTTCGCTAAGGCTGTTCTTGTGGAATTGGCCAAGGGATATTTGGAAGCCCATAGAGGGCTATGGTGAAAAAGGAAATATCTTCCTTTCGAAACTGGAAAGAAGCTTTCTGAGAAACTGCTCTGTGTTCTGTTAATTCATCTCACAGAGTTACGTCTTTCCCTTCAAGAAGCCTTTCGCTAAGGCTGTTCTTGTGGAATTGGCAAAGGGATATTTGGAAGCCCATAGAGGGCTATGGTGAAAAAGGAAATATCTTCCGTTCGAAACTGGAAAGAAGCGTTCTGAGAAACTGCTCTGTGTTCTGTTAATTCATCTCACAGAGTTACGTCTTTCCCTTCAAGTAGCCTTTCGCTAAGGCTGTTCTTGTGGAATTGGCAAAGGGATATTTGGAAGCCCATAGAGGGCTATGGTGAAAAAGGAAATATCTTCCTTTCAAAACTGGAAAGAAGCTTTCTGAGAAACTGCTCTGTGTTCTGTTAATTCATCTCACAGAGTTACATCTTTCCCTTCAAGAAGCCTTTCGCTAAGGCTGTTCTTGTGGAGTTGGCAAAGGGATATTTGGAAGCCCATAGAGGGCTATGGTGAAAAAGGAAATATCTTCCGTTCAAAACTGGAAAGAAGCTTTCTGAGAAACTGCTCTGTGTTCTGTTAATTCATCTCACAGAGTTACATCTTTCCCTTCAAGAAGCCTTTCGCTAAGGCTGTTCTTGTGGAGTTGGCAAAGGGATATTTGGAAGCCCATAGAAGGCTATGGTGAAAAATTAAATATCTTCCGTTCAAAACTGGAAAGAAGCTTTCTGAGAAACTGCTCTGTGTTCTGTTAATTCATCTCACAGAGTTACATCTTTCCCTTCAAGAAGCCTTTCGATAAGGCTGTTCTTGTGGAATTGGCAAAGGGATATTTGGAAGCCCATAGAGGGCTATGGTGAAAAAGGAAATATCTTCCGTTCAAAACTGGAAAGAAGCTTTCTGAGAAACTGCTCTGTATTCTGTTAATTCATCTCACAGAGTTACATCTTTCCCTTCAAGAAGCCTTTCGCTAAGGCTGTTCTTGTGGAGTTGGCAAAGGGATATTTGGAAGCCCATAGAGGGCTATGGTGAAAAAGGAAATATCTTCCGTTCAAAACTGGAAAGAAGCTTTCTGAGAAACTGCTCTGTGTTCTGTTAATTCATCTCACAGAGTTACATCTTTCCCTTCAAGAAGCCTTTCGCTAAGGCTGTTCTTGTGGAATTGGCAAAGGGATATTTGGAAGCCCATAGAGGGCTATGGTGAAAAAGGAAATATCTTCCGTTCAAAACTGGAAAGAAGCTTTCTGAGAAACTGCTCTGTGTTCTGTTAATTCATCTCACAGAGTTACATCTTTCCCTTCAAGAAGCCTTTCGCTAAGGCTGTTCTTGTGGAATTGGCAAAGGGATATTTGGAAGCCCATAGAGGGCTATGGTGAAAAAGGAAATATCTTCCGTTCAAAACTGGAAAGAAGCTTTCTGAGAAACTGCTCTGTGTTCTGTTAATTCATCTCACAGAGTTACATCTTTCCCTTCAAGAAGCCTTTCGCTAAGGCTGTCCTTGTGGAATTGGCAAAGGGATATTTGGAAGCCCATAGAGGGCTATGGTGAAAAAGGAAATATCTTCCTTTCAAAACTGGAAAGAAGCTTTCTGAGAAACTGCTCTGTGTTCTGTTAATTCATCTCACAGAGTTACGTCTTTCCCTTCAAGAAGCCTTTCGCTAAGGCTGTTCTTGTGGAATTGGCAAAGGGATATTTGGAAGCCCCTAGAGGGCTATGGTGAAAAAGGAAATATCTTCCGTTCAAAACTGGAAAGAAGCTTTCTGAGAAACTGCTCTGTGTTCTGTTAATTCATCTCACAGAGTTACATCATTCCCTTCAAGAAGCCTTTCGCTAAGGCTGTTCTTGTGGAATTGGCAAAGGGATATTTGGAAGCCCATAGAGGGCTATGGTGAAAAAGGAAATATCTTCCGTTCAAAACTGGAAAGAAGCTTTCTGAGAAACTGCTCTGTGTTCTGTTAATTCATCTCACAGAGTTACATCTTTCCCTTCAAGAAGCCTTTCGCTAAGGCTGTTCCTGTGGAATTGGCAAAGGGATATTTGGAAGCCCATAGAGGGCTATGGTGAAAAAGGAAATATCTTCCTTTCAAAACTGGAAAGAAGCTTTCTGAGAAACTGCTCTGTGTTCTGTTAATTCATCTCACAGAGTTACGTCTTTCCCTTCAAGAAGCCTTTCGCTAAGGCTGTTCTTGTGGAATTGGCAAAGGGATATTTGGAAGCCCATAGAAGGCTATGGTGAAAAAGGAAATATCTTCCTTTCAAAATTGGAAAGAAGCTTTCTGAGAAACTGCTCTGTGTTCTGTTAATTCATCTCACAGAGTTACATCTTTGCCTTCAAGAAGCCTTTCGCTAAGGCTGTTCTTGTGGAATTGGCAAAGGGATATTTGGAAGCCCATAGAGGGCTATGGTGAAAAAGGAAATATCTTCCGTTCAAAACTGGAAAGAAGCTTTCTGAGAAACTGCTCTGTGTTCTGTTAATTCATCTCACAGAGTTACATCTTTCCCTTCAAGAAGCCTTTCGCTAAGGCTGTTCTTGTGGAGTTGGCAAAGGGATATTTGGAAGCCCATAGAGGGCTATGGTGAAAAAGGAAATATCTTCCGTTCAAAACTGGAAAGAAGCTTTCTGAGAAACTGCTCTGTGTTCTGTTAATTCATCTCACAGAGTTACATCTTTCCCTTCAAGAAGCCTTTCGCTAAGGCTGTTCTTGTGGAATTGGCAAAGGGATATTTGGAAGCCCATAGAGGGCTATGGTGAAAAAGGAAATCTCTTCCGTTCAAAACTGGAAAGAAGCTTTCTGAGAAACTGCTCTGTGTTCTGTTAATTCATCTCACAGAGTTACATCTTTCCCTTCAAGAAGCCTTTCGCTAAGGCTGTTCTTGTGGAGTTGGCAAAGGGATATTTGGAAGCCCTTAGAGGGCTATGGTGAAAAAGCAAATATCTTCCGTTCAAAACTGGAAAGAAGCTTTCTGAGAAACTGCTCTGTGTTCTGTTAATTCATCTCACAGAGTTACATCTTTCCCTTCAAGAAGCCTTTCGCTAAGGCTGTTCTTGTGGAATTGGCAAAGGGATATTTGGAAGCCCATAGAGGGCTATGGTGAAAAAGGAAATATCTTCCGTTCAAAACTGGAAAGAATCTTTCTGAGAAACTGCTCTGTGTTCTGTTAATTCATCTCACAGAGTTACATCTTTCCCTTCAAGAAGCCTTTCGCTAAGGCTGTTCTTGTGGAATTGGCAAAGGGATATTTGGAAGCCCATAGAGGGCTATGGTGAAAAAGGAAATATCTTCCGTTCAAAACTGGAAAGAAGCTTTCTGAGAAACTGCTCTGTGTTCTGTTAATTCATCTCACAGAGTTACATCTTTCCCTTCAAGAAGCCTTTCGCTAAGGCTGTCCTTGTGGAATTGGCAAAGGGATATTTGGAAGCCCATAGAGGGCTATGGTGAAAAAGGAAATATCTTCCGTTCAAAACTGGAAAGAAGCTTTCTGAGAAACTGCTCTGTGTTCTGTTAATTCATCTCACAGAGTTACATCTTTCCCTTCAAGAAGCCTTTCGCTAAGGCTGTTCTTGTGGAATTGGCAAGGGATATTTGGAAGCCCATAGAGGGCTATGGTGAAAAAGGAAATATCTTCCTTTCGAAACTGGAAAGAAGCTTTCTTTG
Source organism: Chlorocebus sabaeus (assembly GCF_047675955.1). Classification (NCBI taxonomy): domain Eukaryota; kingdom Metazoa; phylum Chordata; class Mammalia; order Primates; family Cercopithecidae; genus Chlorocebus; species Chlorocebus sabaeus. The sequence goes on from NW_027327739.1 coordinate 65,867, forward strand.
AAACTGCTCTGTGTTCTGTTAATTCATCTCACAGACTTACGTCTTTCCCTTCAAGAAGCCTTTCGCTAAGGCTGTTCTTGTGGAATTGGCAAAGGGATATTTGGAAGCCCATAGAGGGCTATGGTGAAAAAGGAAATATCTTCCGTTCAAAACTGGAAAGAAGCTTTCTGAGAAACTGCTCTGTGTTCTGTTAATTCATCTCACAGAGTTACATCTTTCCCTTCAAGAAGCCTTTCGCTAAGGCTGTTCTTGTGGAGTTGGCAAAGGGATATTTGGAAGCCCATAGAGGGCTATGGTGAAAAAGGAAATATCCTCCGTTCAAAACTGGAAAGAAGCTTTCTGAGAAACTGCTCTGTGTTCTGTTAATTCATCTCACAGAGTTACATCTTTCCCTTCAAGAAGCCTTTCGCTAAGGCTGTTCTTGTGGAATTGGCAAAGGGATATTTGGAAGCCCATAGAGGGCTATGGTGAAAAAGGAAATATCTTCCGTTCAAAACTGGAAAGAAGCTTTCTGAGAAACTGCTCTGTGTTCTGTTAATTCATCTCACAGAGTTACATCTTTCCCTTCAAGAAGCCTTTCGCTAAGGCTGTTCTTGTGGAATTGGCAAAGGGATATTTGGAAGCCCATAGAGGACTATGGTGAAAAAGGAAATATCTTCCGTTCAAAACTGGAAAGAAGCTTTCTGAGAAACTGCTCTGTATTCTGTTAATTCATCTCACAGAGTTACATCTTTCCCTTCAAGAAGCCTTTCGCTAAGGCTGTTCTTGTGGAATTGGCAAAGGGATATTTGGAAGCCCATAGAGGGCTATGGTGAAAAAGGAAATATCTTCCGTTCAAAACTGGAAAGAAGCTTTCTGAGAAACTGCTCTGTGTTCTGTTAATTCATCTCACAGAGTTACATCTTTCCCTTCAAGAAGCCTTTCGCTAAGGCTGTTCTTGTGGAATTGGCAAAGGGATATTTGGAAGCCCATAGAGGGCTATGGTGAAAAAGGAAATATCTTCCGTTCAAAACTGGAAAGAAGCTTTCTGAGAAACTGCTCTGTGTTCTGTTAATTCATCTCACAGAGTTACATCTTTCCCTTCAAGAAGCCTTTCGCTAAGGCTGTTCTTGTGGAGTTGGCAAAGGGATATTTGGAAGCCCATAGAGGGCTATGGTGAAAAAGGAAATATCTTCCGTTCAAAACTGGAAAGAAGCTTTCTGAGAAACTGCTCTGTGTTCTGTTAATTCATCTCACAGAGTTACATCTTTCCCTTCAAGAAGCCTTTCGCTAAGGCTGTTCTTGTGGAATTGGCAAAGGGATATTTGGAAGCCCATAGAGGGCTATGGTGAAAAAGGAAATATCTTCCTTTCGAAACTGGAAAGAAGCTTTCTGAGAAACTGCTCTGTGTTCTGTTAATTCATCTCACAGAGTTACGTCTTTCCCTTCAAGAAGCCTTTCGCTAAGGCTGTTCTTGTGGAATTGGCAAAGGGATATTTGGAAGCCCATAGAGGGCTATGGTGAAAAAGGAAATATCTTCCGTTCAAAACTGGAAAGAAGCTTTCTGAGAAACTGCTCTGTGTTCTGTTAATTCATCTCACAGAGTTACATCTTTCCCTTCAAGAAGCCTTTCGCTAAGGCTGTTCTTGTGGAGTTGGCAAAGGGATATTTGGAAGCCCATAGAGGGCTATGGTGAAAAAGGAAATATCTTCCGTTCAAAACTGGAAAGAAGCTTTCTGAGAAACTGCTCTGTGTTCTGTTAATTCATCTCACAGAGTTACATCTTTCCCTTCAAGAAGCCTTTCGCTAAGGCTGTTCTTGTGGAATTGGCAAAGGGATATTTGGAAGCCCTTAGAGGGCTATGGTGAAAAAGCAAATATCTTCCGTTCAAAACTGGAAAGAAGCTTTCTGAGAAACTGCTCTGTGTTCTGTTAATTCATCTCACAGAGTTACATCTTTCCCTTCAAGAAGCCTTTCGCTAAGGCTGTTCTTGTGGAATTGGCAAAGGGATATTTGGAAGCCCATAGAGGGCTATGGTGAAAAAGGAAATATCTTCCGTTCAAAACTGGAAAGAATCTTTCTGAGAAACTGCTCTGTGTTCTGTTAATTCATCTCACAGAGTTACATCTTTCCCTTCAAGAAGCCTTTCGCTAAGGCTGTTCTTGTGGAATTGGCAAAGGGATATTTGGAAGCCCATAGAGGGCTATGGTGAAAAAGGAAATATCTTCCGTTCAAAACTGGAAAGAAGCTTTCTGAGAAACTGCTCTGTGTTCTGTTAATTCATCTCACAGAGTTACATCTTTCCCTTCAAGAAGCCTTTCGCTAAGGCTGTCCTTGTGGAATTGGCAAAGGGATATTTGGAAGCCCATAGAGGGCTATGGTGAAAAAGGAAATATCTTCCGTTCAAAACTGGAAAGAAGCTTTCTGAGAAACTGCTCTGTGTTCTGTTAATTCATCTCACAGAGTTACATCTTTCCCTTCAAGAAGCCTTTCGCTAAGGCTGTTCTTGTGGAATTGGCAAGGGATATTTGGAAGCCCATAGAGGGCTATGGTGAAAAAGGAAATATCTTCCTTTCGAAACTGGAAAGAAGCTTTCTTTGAAACTGCTCTGTGTTCTGTTAATTCATCTCACAGACTTACGTCTTTCCCTTCAAGAAGCCTTTCGCTAAGGCTGTTCTTGTGGAATTGGCAAAGGGATATTTGGAAGCCCATAGAGGGCTATGGTGAAAAAGGAAATATCTTCCGTTCGAAACTGGAAAGAAGCTTTCTGAGAAACTGCTCTGTGTTCTGTTAATTCATCTCACAGAGTTACGTCTTTCCCTTCAAGAAGCCTTTCGCTAAGGCTGTTCTTGTGGAATTGGCAAAGGGATATTTGGAAGCCCATAGAGGGCTATGGTGAAAAAGGAAATATCTTCCGTTCAAAACTGGAAAGAAGCTTTCTGAGAAACTGCTCTGTGTTCTGTTAATTCATCTCACAGAGTTACATCTTTCCCTTCAAGAAGCCTTTCGCTAAGGCTGTTCTTGTGGAATTGGCAAAGGGATATTTGGAAGCCCATAGAGGGCTATGGTGAAAAAGGAAATATCTTCCGTTCAAAACTGGAAAGAAGCTTTCTGAGAAACTGCTCTGTGTTCTGTTAATTCATCTCACAGAGTTACATCTTTCCCTTCAAGAAGCCTTTCGCTAAGGCTGTTCTTGTGGAGTTGGCAAAGGGATATTTGGAAGCCCATAGAGGGCTATGGTGAAAAAGGAAATATCTTCCGTTCAAAACTGGAAAGAAGCTTTCTGAGAAACTGCTCTGTGTTCTGTTAATTCATCTCACAGAGTTACATCTTTCCCTTCAAGAAGCCTTTCGCTAAGGCTGTTCTTGTGGAATTGGCAAAGGGATATTTGGAAGCCCATAGAGGGCTATGGTGAAAAAGGAAATATCTTCCGTTCAAAACTGGAAAGAAGCTTTCTAAGAAACTGCTCTGTGTTCTGTTAATTCATCTCACAGAGTTACATCTTTCCCTTCAAGAAGCCTTTCGCTAAGGCTGTCCTTGTGGAATTGGCAAAGGGATATTTGGAAGCCCATAGAGGGCTATGGTGAAAAAGGAAATATCTTCCGTTCAAAACTGGAAAGAAGCTTTCTGAGAAACTGCTCTGTGTTCTGTTAATTCATCTCACAGAGTTACATCTTTCCCTTCAAGAAGCTTTTCGCTAAGGCTGTCCTTGTGGAATTGGCAAAGGGATATTTGGAAGCCCATAGAGGGCTATGGTGAAAAAGGAAATATCTTCCGTTCAAAACTGGAAAGAAGCTTTCTGAGAAACTGCTCTGTGTTCTGTTAATTCATCTCACAGAGTTACATCTTTCCCTTCAAGAAGCCTTTCGCTAAGGCTGTTCTTGTGGAATTGGCAAAGGGATATTTGGAAGCCCATAGAGGGCTATGGTGAAAAAGGAAATATCTTCCGTTCAAAACTGGAAAGAAGCTTTCTGAGAAACTGCTCTGTGTTCTGTTAATTCATCTCACAGAGTTACATCTTTCCCTTCAAGAAGCCTTTCGCTAAGGCTGTTCTTGTGGAATTGGCAAAGGGATATTTGGAAGCCCATAGAGGGCTATGGTGAAAAAGGAAATATCTTCCGTTCAAAACTGGAAAGAAGCTTTCTGAGAAACTGCTCTGTATTCTGTTAATTCATCTCACAGAGTTACATCTTTCCCTTCAAGAAGCCTTTCGCTAAGGCTGTTCTTGTGGAATTGGCAAAGGGATATTTGGAAGCCCATAGAGGGCTATGGTGAAAAAGGAAATATCTTCCGTTCAAAACTGGAAAGAAGCTTTCTGAGAAACTGCTCTGTGTTCTGTTAATTCATCTCACAGAGTTACATCTTTCCCTTCAAGAAGCCTTTCGCTAAGGCAGTTCTTGTGGAATTGGCAAAGGGATATTTGGAAGCCCATAGAGGGCTATGGTGAAAAAGGAAATATCTTCCGTTCAAAACTGGAAAGAAGCTTTCTGAGAAACTGCTCTGTGTTCTGTTAATTCATCTCACAGAGTTACATCTTTCCCTTCAAGAAGCCTTTCGCTAAGGCTGTTCTTGTGGAGTTGGCAAAGGGATATTTGGAAGCCCATAGAGGGCTATGGTGAAAAAGGAAATATCTTCCGTTCAAAACTGGAAAGAAGCTTTCTGAGAAACTGCTCTGTGTTCTGTTAATTCATCTCACAGAGTTACATCTTTCCCTTCAAGAAGCCTTTCGCTAAGGCTGTTCTTGTGGAATTGGCAGAGGGATATTTGGAAGCCCATAGAGGGCTATGGTGAAAAAGGAAATATCTTCCGTTCGAAACTGGAAAGAAGCTTTCTGAGAAACTGCTCTGTGTTCTGTTAATTCATCTCACAGAGTTACGTCTTTCCCTTCAAGAAGCCTTTCGCTAAGGCTGTTCTTGTGGAATTGGCAAAGGGATATTTGGAAGCCCATAGAGGGCTATGGTGAAAAAGGAAATATCTTCCTTTCGAAACTGGAAGAAGCTTTCTGAGAAACTGCTCTGTGTTCTGTTAATTCATCTCACAGAGTTACATCTTTCCCTTCAAGAAGCCTTTCGCTAAGGCTGTTCTTGTGGAATTGGCAAAGGGATATTTGGAAGCCCATAGAGGGCTATGGTGAAAAAGGAAATATCTTCCGTTCAAAACTGGAAAGAAGCTTTCTGAGAAACTGCTCTGTGTTCTGTTAATTCATCTCACAGAGTTACATCTTTCCGTTCAAGAAGCCTTTCGCTAAGGCTGTTCTTGTGCAGTTGGCAAAGGGATATTTGGAAGCCCATAGAGGGCTATGGTGAAAAAGGAAATATCTTCCGTTCAAAACTGGAAAGAAGCTTTCTGAGAAACTGCTCTGTGTTCTGTAAATTCATCTCACAGAGTTACATCTTTCCCTTCAAGAAGCCTTTCGCTAAGGCTGCTCTTGTGGAATTGGCAAAGGGATATTTGGAAGCCCATAGAGGGCTATGGTGAAAAAGGAAATATCTTCCGTTCAAAACTGGAAAGAAGCTTTCTGAGAAACTGCTCTGTGTTCTGTTAATTCATCTCACAGAGTTACATCTTTCCCTTCAAGAAGCCTTTCGCTAAGGCTGTTCTTGTGGAATTGGCAAAGGGATATTTGGAAGCCCATAGAGGACTATGGTGAAAAAGGAAATATCTTCCGTTCAAAACTGGAAAGAAGCTTTCTGAGAAACTGCTCTGTATTCTGTTAATTCATCTCACAGAGTTACATCTTTCCCTTCAAGAAGCCTTTCGCTAAGGCTGTTCTTGTGGAATTGGCAAAGGGATATTTGGAAGCCCATAGAGGGCTATGGTGAAAAAGGAAATATCTTCCGTTCAAAACTGGAAAGAAGCTTTCTGAGAAACTGCTCTGTGTTCTGTTAATTCATCTCACAGAGTTACATCTTTCCCTTCAAGAAGCCTTTCGCTAAGGCTGTTCTTGTGGAATTGGCAAAGGGATATTTGGAAGCCCATAGAGGGCTATGGTGAAAAAGGAAATATCTTCCGTTCAAAACTGGAAAGAAGCTTTCTGAGAAACTGCTCTGTGTTCTGTTAATTCATCTCACAGAGTTACATCTTTCCCTTCAAGAAGCCTTTCGCTAAGGCTGTTCTTGTGGAGTTGGCAAAGGGATATTTGGAAGCCCATAGAGGGCTATGGTGAAAAAGGAAATATCTTCCGTTCAAAACTGGAAAGAAGCTTTCTGAGAAACTGCTCTGTGTTCTGTTAATTCATCTCACAGAGTTACATCTTTCCCTTCAAGAAGCCTTTCGCTAAGGCTGTTCTTGTGGAATTGGCCAAGGGATATTTGGAAGCCCATAGAGGGCTATGGTGAAAAAGGAAATATCTTCCTTTCGAAACTGGAAAGAAGCTTTCTGAGAAACTGCTCTGTGTTCTGTTAATTCATCTCACAGAGTTACGTCTTTCCCTTCAAGAAGCCTTTCGGTAAGGCTGTTCTTGTGGAATTGGCAAAGGGATATTTGGAAGCCCATAGAGGGCTATGGTGAAAAAGGAAATATCTTCCGTTCGAAACTGGAAAGAAGCTTTCTGAGACACTGCTCTGTGTTCTGTTAATTCATCTCACAGAGTTACGTCTTTCCCTTCAAGTAGCCTTTCGCTAAGGCTGTTCTTGTGGAATTTGCAAAGGGATATTTGGAAGCCCATAGAGGGCTATGGTGAAAAAGGAAATATCTTCCTTTCAAAACTGGAAAGAAGCTTTCTGAGAAACTGCTCTGTGTTCTGTTAATTCATCTCACAGAGTTACATCTTTCCCTTCAAGAAGCCTTTCGCTAAGGCTGTTCTTGTGGAGTTGGCAAAGGGATATTTGGAAGCCCATAGAGGGCTATGGTGAAAAAGGAAATATCTTCCGTTCAAAACTGGAAAGAAGCTTTCTGAGAAACTGCTCTGTGTTCTGTTAATTCATCTCACAGAGTTACATCTTTCCCTTCAAGAAGCCTTTCGCTAAGGCTGTTCTTGTGGAGTTGGCAAAGGGATATTTGGAAGCCCATAGAAGGCTATGGTGAAAAATTAAATATCTTCCGTTCAAAACTGGAAAGAAGCTTTCTGAGAAACTGCTCTGTGTTCTGTTAATTCATCTCACAGAGTTACATCTTTCCCTTCAAGAAGCCTTTCGATAAGGCTGTTCTTGTGGAATTGGCAAAGGGATATTTGGAAGCCCATAGAGGGCTATGGTGAAAAAGGAAATATCTTCCGTTCAAAACTGGAAAGAAGCTTTCTGAGAAACTGCTCTGTATTCTGTGAATTCATCTCACAGAGTTACATCTTTCCCTTCAAGAAGCCTTTCGCTAAGGCTGTTCTTGTGGAGTTGGCAAAGGGATATTTGGAAGCCCATAGAGGGCTATGGTGAAAAAGGAAATATCTTCCGTTCAAAACTGGAAAGAAGCTTTCTGAGAAACTGCTCTGTGTTCTGTTAATTCATCTCACAGAGTTACATCTTTCCCTTCAAGAAGCCTTTCGCTAAGGCTGTTCTTGTGGAATTGGCAAAGGGATATTTGGAAGCCCATAGAGGGCTATGGTGAAAAAGGAAATATCTTCCGTTCAAAACTGGAAAGAAGCTTTCTGAGAAACTGCTCTGTGTTCTGTTAATTCATCTCACAGAGTTACATCTTTCCCTTCAAGAAGCCTTTCGCTAAGGCTGTTCTTGTGGAATTGGCAAAGGGATATTTGGAAGCCCATAGAGGGCTATGGTGAAAAAGGAAATATCTTCCGTTCAAAACTGGAAAGAAGCTTTCTGAGAAACTGCTCTGTGTTCTGTTAATTCATCTCACAGAGTTACATCTTTCCCTTCAAGAAGCCTTTCGCTAAGGCTGTCCTTGTGGAATTGGCAAAGGGATATTTGGAAGCCCATAGAGGGCTATGGTGAAAAAGGAAATATCTTCCGTTCAAAACTGGAAAGAAGCTTTCTGAGAAACTGCTCTGTGTTCTGTTAATTCATCTCACAGAGTTACATCTTTCCCTTCAAGAAGCCTTTCGCTAAGGCTGTGCTTGTGGAATTGGCAAAGGGATATTTGGAAGCCCTTAGAGGGCTATGGTGAAAAAGGAAATATCTTCCGTTCAAAACTGGAAAGAAGCTTTCTGAGAAAGTGCTCTGTGTTCTGTTAATTCATCTCACAGAGTTACATCTTTCCCTTCAAGAAGCCTTTCGCTAAGGCTGTTCTTGTGGAATTGGCAAAGGGATATTTGGAAGCCCATAGAGGGCTATGGTGAAAAAGGAAATATCTTCCGTTCAAAACTGGAAAGAAGCTTTCTGAGAAACTGCTCTGTGTTCTGTTAATTCATCTCACAGAGTTACATCATTCCCTTCAAGAAGCCTTTCGCTAAGGCTGTTCTTGTGGAATTGGCAAAGGGATATTTGGAAGCCCATAGAGGGCTATGGTGAAAAAGGAAATATCTTCCGTTCAAAACTGGAAAGAAGCTTTCTGAGAAACTGCTCTGTGTTCTGTTAATTCATCTCACAGAGTTACATCTTTCCCTTCAAGAAGCCTTTCGCTAAGGCTGTTCCTGTGGAATTGGCAAAGGGATATTTGGAAGCCCATAGAGGGCTATGGTGAAAAAGGAAATATCTTCCTTTCAAAACTGGAAAGAAGCTTTCTGAGAAACTGCTCTGTGTTCTGTTAATTCATCTCACAGAGTTACGTCTTTTCCTTCAAGAAGCCTTTCGCTAAGGCTGTTCTTGTGGAATTGGCAAAGGGATATTTGGAAGCCCATAGAAGGCTATGGTGAAAAAGGAAATATCTTCCTTTCAAAACTGGAAAGAAGCTTTCTGAGAAACTGCTCTGTGTTCTGTTAATTCATCTCACAGAGTTACATCTTTGCCTTCAAGAAGCCTTTCGCTAAGGCTGTTCTTGTGGAATTGGCAAAGGGATATTTGGAAGCCCATAGAGGGCTATGGTGAAAAAGGAAATATCTTCCGTTCAAAACTGGAAAGAAGCTTTCTGAGAAACTGCTCTGTGTTCTGTTAATTCATCTCACAGAGTTACATCTTTCCCTTCAAGAAGCCTTTCGCTAAGGCTGTTCTTGTGGAGTTGGCAAAGGGATATTTGGAAGCCCATAGAGGGCTATGGTGAAAAAGGAAATATCTTCCGTTCAAAACTGGAAAGAAGCTTTCTGAGAAACTGCTCTGTGTTCTGTTAATTCATCTCACAGAGTTACATCTTTCCCTTCAAGAAGCCTTTCGCTAAGGCTGTTCTTGTGGAATTGGCAAAGGGATATTTGGAAGCCCATAGAGGGCTATGGTGAAAAAGGAAATCTCTTCCGTTCAAAACTGGAAAGAAGCTTTCTGAGAAACTGCTCTGTGTTCTGTTAATTCATCTCACAGAGTTACATCTTTCCCTTCAAGAAGCCTTTCGCTAAGGCTGTTCTTGTGGAGTTGGCAAAGGGATATTTGGAAGCCCTTAGAGGGCTATGGTGAAAAAGCAAATATCTTCCGTTCAAAACTGGAAAGAAGCTTTCTGAGAAACTGCTCTGTGTTCTGTTAATTCATCTCACAGAGTTACATCTTTCCCTTCAAGAAGCCTTTCGCTAAGGCTGTTCTTGTGGAATTGGCAAAGGGATATTTGGAAGCCCATAGAGGGCTATGGTGAAAAAGGAAATATCTTCCGTTCAAAACTGGAAAGAATCTTTCTGAGAAACTGCTCTGTGTTCTGTTAATTCATCTCACAGAGTTACATCTTTCCCTTCAAGAAGCCTTTCGCTAAGGCTGTTCTTGTGGAATTGGCAAAGGGATATTTGGAAGCCCATAGAGGGCTATGGTGAAAAAGGAAATATCTTCCGTTCAAAACTGGAAAGAAGCTTTCTGAGAAACTGCTCTGTGTTCTGTTAATTCATCTCACAGAGTTACATCTTTCCCTTCAAGAAGCCTTTCGCTAAGGCTGTCCTTGTGGAATTGGCAAAGGGATATTTGGAAGCCCATAGAGGGCTATGGTGAAAAAGGAAATATCTTCCGTTCAAAACTGGAAAGAAGCTTTCTGAGAAACTGCTCTGTGTTCTGTTAATTCATCTCACAGAGTTACATCTTTCCCTTCAAGAAGCCTTTCGCTAAGGCTGTTCTTGTGGAATTGGCAAGGGATATTTGGAAGCCCATAGAGGGCTATGGTGAAAAAGGAAATATCTTCCTTTCGAAACTGGAAAGAAGCTTTCTTTGAAACTGCTCTGTGTTCTGTTAATTCATCTCACAGACTTACGTCTTTCCCTTCAAGAAGCCTTTCGCTAAGGCTGTTCTTGTGGAATTGGCAAAGGGATATTTGGAAGCCCATAGAGGGCTATGGTGAAAAAGGAAATATCTTCCGTTCGAAACTGGAAAGAAGCTTTCTGAGAAACTGCTCTGTGTTCTGTTAATTCATCTCACAGAGTTACGTCTTTCCCTTCAAGAAGCCTTTCGCTAAGGCTGTTCTTGTGGAATTGGCAAAGGGATATTTGGAAGCCCATAGAGGGCTATGGTGAAAAAGGAAATATCTTCCGTTCAAAACTGGAAAGAAGCTTTCTGAGAAACTGCTCTGTGTTCTGTTAATTCATCTCACAGAGTTACATCTTTCCCTTCAAGAAGCCTTTCGCTAAGGCTGTTCTTGTGGAATTGGCAAAGGGATATTTGGAAGCCCATAGAGGGCTATGGTGAAAAAGGAAATATCTTCCGTTCAAAACTGGAAAGAAGCTTTCTGAGAAACTGCTCTGTGTTCTGTTAATTCATCTCACAGAGTTACATCTTTCCCTTCAAGAAGCCTTTCGCTAAGGCTGTTCTTGTGGAGTTGGCAAAGGGATATTTGGAAGCCCATAGAGGGCTATGGTGAAAAAGGAAATATCTTCCGTTCAAAACTGGAAAGAAGCTTTCTGAGAAACTGCTCTGTGTTCTGTTAATTCATCTCACAGAGTTACATCTTTCCCTTCAAGAAGCCTTTCGCTAAGGCTGTTCTTGTGGAATTGGCAAAGGGATATTTGGAAGCCCATAGAGGGCTATGGTGAAAAAGGAAATATCTTCCGTTCAAAACTGGAAAGAAGCTTTCTGAGAAACTGCTCTGTGTTCTGTTAATTCATCTCACAGAGTTACATCTTTCCCTTCAAGAAGCCTTTCGCTAAGGCTGTCCTTGTGGAATTGGCAAAGGGATATTTGGAAGCCCATAGAGGGCTATGGTGAAAAAGGAAATATCTTCCGTTCAAAACTGGAAAGAAGCTTTCTGAGAAACTGCTCTGTGTTCTGTTAATTCATCTCACAGAGTTACATCTTTCCCTTCAAGAAGCTTTTCGCTAAGGCTGTCCTTGTGGAATTGGCAAAGGGATATTTGGAAGCCCATAGAGGGCTATGGTGAAAAAGGAAATATCTTCCGTTCAAAACTGGAAAGAAGCTTTCTGAGAAACTGCTCTGTGTTCTGTTAATTCATCTCACAGAGTTACATCTTTCCCTTCAAGAAGCCTTTCGCTAAGGCTGTTCTTGTGGAATTGGCAAAGGGATATTTGGAAGCCCATAGAGGGCTATGGTGAAAAAGGAAATATCTTCCGTTCAAAACTGGAAAGAAGCTTTCTGAGAAACTGCTCTGTGTTCTGTTAATTCATCTCACAGAGTTACATCTTTCCCTTCAAGAAGCCTTTCGCTAAGGCTGTTCTTGTGGAATTGGCAAAGGGATATTTGGAAGCATATAGAGGGCTATGGTGAAAAAGGAAATATCTTCCGTTCAAAACTGGAAAGAAGCTTTCTGAGAAACTGCTCTGTGTTCTGTTAATTCATCTCACAGAGTTACGTCTTTCCCTTCAAGAAGCCTTTCGCTAAGGCTGTTCTTGTGGAATTGGCAAAGGGATATTTGGAAGCCCATAGAGGGCTATGGTGAAAAAGGAAATATCTTCCGTTCGAAACTGGAAAGAAGCTTTCTGAGAAACTGCTCTGTGTTCTGTTAATTCATCTCACAGAGTTACGTCTTTCCCTTCAAGAAGCCTTTCGCTAAGGCTGTTTTTGTGGAATTGGCAAAGGGATATTTGGAAGCCCATAGAGGGCTATGGTGAAAAAGGAAATATCTTCCTTTCGAAACTGGAAAGAAGCTTTCTGAGAAACTGCTCTGTGTTCTGTTAATTCATCTCACAGAGTTACATCTTTCCCTTCAAGAAGCCTTTCGCTAAGGCTGTTCTTGTGGAATTGGCAAAGGGATATTTGGAAGCCCATAGAGGGCTATGCTGAAAAAGGAAATATCTTCCGTTCAAAACTGGAAAGAAGCTTTCTGAGAAACTGCTCTGTGTTCTGTTAATTCATCTCACAGAGTTACATCTTTCCCTTCAAGAAGCCTTTCGCTAAGGCTGTTCTTGTGGAGTTGGCAAAGGGATATTTGGAAGCCCATAGAGGGCTATGGTGAAAAAGGAAATATCTTCCGTTCAAAACTGGAAAGAAGCTTTCTGAGAAACTGCTCTGTGTTCTGTTAATTCATCTCACAGAGTTACATCTATCCCTTCAAGAAGCCTTTCGCTAAGGCTGTTCTTGTGGAATTGGCAAAGGGATATTTGGAAGCCCATAGAGGGCTATGGTGAAAAAGGAAATATCTTCCGTTCAAAACTGGAAAGAAGCTTTCTGAGAAACTGCTCTGTGTTCTGTTAATTCATCTCACAGAGTTACATCTTTCCCTTCAAGAAGCCTTTCGCTAAGGCTGTTCTTGTGGAGTTGGCAAAGGGATATTTGGAAGCCCATAGAGGGCTATGGTGAAAAAGGAAATATCTTCCGTTCAAAACTGGAAAGAAGCTTTCTGAGAAACTGCTCTGTGTTCTGTTAATTCATCTCACAGAGTTACATCTTTCCCTTCAAGAAGCCTTTCGCTAAGGCTGTTCTTGTGGAATTGGCAAAGGGATATTTGGAAGCCCATAGAGGGCTATGGTGAAAAAGGAAATATCTTCCGTTCAAAACTGGAAAGAAGCTTTCTGAGAAACTGCTCTGTGTTCTGTTAATTCATCTCACAGAGTTACATCTTTCCCTTCAAGAAGCCTTTCGCTAAGGCTGTTCTTGTGGAATTGGCAAAGGGATATTTGGAAGCCCATAGAGGGCTATGGTATAAAAGGAAATATCTTCCGTTCAAAACTGTAAAGAAGCTTTCTGAGAAACTGCTCTGTGTTCTATTAATTCATCTCACAGAGTTACATCTTTCCCTTCAAGAAGCCTTTCGCTAAGGCTGTCCTTGTGGAATTAGCAAAGGGATATTTGGAAGCCCATAGAGGGCTATGGTGAAAAAGGAAATATCTTCCATTCAAAACTGGAAAAAAGCTTTCTGAGAAACTGCTCTGTGTTCTGTTAATTCATCTCACAGAGTTACATCTTTCCCTTCAAGAAGCCTTTCGCTAAGGCTGTTCTTGTGGAGTTGGCAAAGGGATATTTGGAAGCCCATAGAGGGCTATGTTGAAAAAGGAAATATCTTCCGTTCAAAACTGGAAAGAAGCTTTCTGAGAAACTGCTCTGTGTTCTGTTAATTCATCTCACAGAGTTACATCTTTCCCTTCAAGAAGCCTTTCGCTAAGGCTGTTCTTGTGGAATTGGCAAAGGGATATTTGGAAGCCCATAGAGGGCTATGGTGAAAAAGGAAATATCTTCCGTTCAAAACTGGAAAGAAGCTTTCTGAGAAACTGCTCTGTGTTCTGTTAATTCATCTCACAGAGTTACGTCTTTCCCTTCAAGAAGCCTTTCGCTAAGGCTGTTCTTGTGGAATTGGCAAAGGGATATTTGGAAGCCCATAGAGGGCTATGGTGAAAAAGGAAATATCTTCCGTTCAAAACTGGAAAGAAGCTTTCTGAGAAACTGCTCTGTGTTCTGTTAATTCATCTCACAGAGTTACATCTTTCCCTTGAAGAAGCCTTTCGCTAAGGCTATTCTTGTGGAATTGGCAAAGGGATATTTGGAAGCCCATAGAGGGCTATGGTGAAAAAGGAAATATCTTCCGTTCAAAACTGGAAAGAAGCTTTCTGATAAACTGCTCTGTGTTCTGATAATTCATCTCACAGAGTTACATCTTTCCCTTCAAGAAGCCTTTCGCTAAGGCTGTTCTTGTGCAGTTGGCAAAGGGATATTTGGAAGCCCATAGGGCTATGGTGAAAAAGGAAATATCTTCCGTTCAAAACTGGAAAGAAGCTTTCTGAGAAACTGCTCTGTGTTCTGTTAATTCATCTCACAGAGTTACATCTTTCCCTTCAAGAAGCCTTTCGCTAAGGCTGTTCTTGTGGAATTGGCAAAGGGATATTTGGAAGCCCATAGAGGGCTATGGTGAAAAAGGAAATATCTTCCGTTCAAAACTGGAAAGAAGCTTTCTGAGAAACTGCTCTGTATTCTGTTAATTCATCTCACAGAGTTACATCTTTCCCTTCAAGAAGCCTTTCGCTAAGGCTGTTCTTGTGGAGTTGGCAAAGGGATATTTGGAAGCCCATAGAGGGCTATGGTGAAAAAGGAAATATCTTCCGTTCAAAACTGGAAAGAAGCTTTCTGAGAAACTGCTCTGTGTTCTGTTAATTCATCTCACAGAGTTACATCTTTCCCTTCAAGAAGCCTTTCGCGAAGGCTGTTCTTGGGGAATTGGCAAAGGGATATTTGGAAGCCCATAGAGGGCTATGGTGAAAAAGGAAATATCTTCCGTTCAAAACTGGAAAGAAGCTTTCTGAGAAACTGCTCTGTGTTCTGTTAATTCATCTCACAGAGTTACATCTTTCCCTTCAAGAAGCCTTTCGCTAAGGCTGTTCTTGTGGAATTGGCAAAGGGATATTTGGAAGCCCATAGAGGGCTATGGTGAAAAAGGAAATATCTTCCGTACAAAACTGGAAAGAAGCTTTCTGAGAAACTGCTCTGTGTTCTGTTAATTCATCTCACAGAGTTACATCTTTCCCTTCAAGAAGCCTTTCGCTAAGGCTGTTCTTGTGGAATTGGCAAAGGGATATTTGGAAGCCCATAGAGGGCTATGGTGAAAAAGGAAATATCTTCCTTTCAAAACTAGAAAGAAGCTTTCTGAGAAACTGCCCTGTGTTCTGTTAATTCATCTCACAGAGTTACGTCTTTCACTTCAAGAAGCCTTTCGCTAAGGCTGTTCTTGTGGAATTGGCAAAGGGATATTTGGAAGCCCATAGAAGGCTATGGTGAAAAAGGAAATATCTTCCTTTCAAAACTGGAAAGAAGCTTTCTGAGAAACTGCTCTGTGTTCTGTTAATTCATCTCACAGAGTTACATCTTTCCCTTCAAGAAGCCTTTCGCTAAGGCTGTTCTTGTGGAATTGGCAAAGGGATATTTGGAAGCCCATAGAGGGCTATGGTGAAAAAGGAAATATCTTCCGTTCAAAACTGGAAAGAAACTTTCTGAGAAACTGCTCTGTGTTCTGTTAATTCATCTCACAGAGTTACATCTTTCCCTTCAAGAAGCCTTTCGCTAAGGCTGTTCTTGTGGAGTTGGCAAAGGGATATTTGGAAGCCCATAGAGGGCTATGGTGAAAAAGGAAATATCTTCCGTTCAAAACTGGAAAGAAGCTTTCTGAGAAACTGCTCTGTGTTCTGTTAATTCATCTCACAGAGTTACATCTTTCCCTTCAAGAA
This sequence comes from Chlorocebus sabaeus, assembly GCF_047675955.1. Taxonomy (NCBI): domain Eukaryota; kingdom Metazoa; phylum Chordata; class Mammalia; order Primates; family Cercopithecidae; genus Chlorocebus; species Chlorocebus sabaeus. The sequence goes on from NW_027327739.1 coordinate 81,399, forward strand.
GCCTTTCGCTAAGGCTGTTCTTGTGGAATTGGCAAAGGGATATTTGGAAGCCCATAGAGGGCTATGGTGAAAAAGGAAATATCTTCCGTTCAAAACTGGAAAGAAGCTTTCTGAGAAACTGCTCTGTGTTCTGTTAATTCATCTCACAGAGCTACGTCTTTCCCTTCAAGAAGCCTTTCGCTAAGGCTGTTCTTGTGGAATTGGCAAAGGGATATTTGGAAGCCCATAGAGGGCTATGGTGAAAAAGGAAATATCTTCCGTTCAAAACTGGAAAGAAGCTTTCTGAGAAACTGCTCTGTGTTCTGTTAATTCATCTCACAGAGTTACATCTTTCCTTGAAGAAGCCTTTCGCTAAGGCTATTCTTGTGGAATTGGCAAAGGGATATTTGGAAGCCCATAGAGGGCTATGGTGAAAAAGGAAATATCTTCCGTTCAAAACTGGAAAGAAGCTTTCTGAGAAACTGCTCTGTGTTCTGATAATTCATCTCACAGAGTTACATCTTTCCCTTCAGGAAGCCTTTCGCTAAGGCTGTTCTTGTGCAGTTGGCAAAGGGATATTTGGAAGCCCATAGAGGGCTATGGTGAAAAAGGAAATATCTTCCGTTCAAAACTGGAAAGAAGCTTTCTGAGAAACTGCTCTGTGTTCTGTTAATTCATCTCACAGAGTTACATCTTTCCCTTCAAGAAGCCTTTCGCTAAGGCTGTTCTTGTGGAATTGGCAAAGGGATATTTGGAAGCCCATAGAGGGCTATGGTGAAAAAGGAAATATCTTCCGTTCAAAACTGGAAAGAAGCTTTCTGAGAAACTGCTCTGTATTCTGTTAATTCATCTCACAGAGTTACATCTTTCCCTTCAAGAAGCCTTTCACTAAGGCTGTTCTTGTGGAGTTGGCAAAGGGATATTTGGAAGCCCATAGAGGGCTATGGTGAAAAAGGAAATATCTTCCGTTCAAAACTGGAAAGAAGCTTTCTGAGAAACTGCTCTGTGTTCTGTTAATTCATCTCACAGAGTTACATCTTTCCCTTCAAGAAGCCTTTCGCTAAGGCTGTTCTTGGGGAATTGGCAAAGGGATATTTGGAAGCCCATAGAGGGCTATGGTGAAAAAGGAAATATCTTCCGTTCAAAACTGGAAAGAAGCTTTCTGAGAAACTGCTCTGTGTTCTGTTAATTCATCTCACAGAGTTACATCTTTCCCTTCAAGAAGCCTTTCGCTAAGGCTGTTCTTGTGGAATTGGCAAAGGGATATTTGGAAGCCCATAGAGGGCTATGGTGAAAAAGGAAATATCTTCCGTTCAAAACTGGAAAGAAGCTTTCTGAGAAACTGCTCTGTGTTCTGTTAATTCATCTCACAGAGTTACATCTTTCCCTTCAAGAAGCCTTTCGCTAAGGCTGTCCTTGTGGAATTGGCAAAGGGATATTTGGAAGCCCATAGAGGGCTATGGTGAAAAAGGAAATATCTTCCGTTCAAAACTGGAAAGAAGCTTTCTGAGAAACTGCTCTGTGTTCTGTTAATTCATCTCACAGAGTTACATCTTTCCCTTCAAGAAGCCTTTCGCTAAGGCTGTCCTTGTGGAATTGGCAAAGGGATATTTGGAAGCCCATAGAGGGCTATGGTGAAAAAGGAAATATCTTCCGTTCAAAACTGGAAAGAAGCTTTCTGAGAAACTGCTCTGTGTTCTGTTAATTCATCTCACAGAGTTACATCTTTCCCTTCAAGAAGCCTTTCGCTAAGGCTGTTCTTGTGGAATTGGCAAAGGGATATTTGGAAGCCCATAGAGGGCTATGGTGAAAAAGGAAATATCTTCCGTTCAAAACTGGAAAGAAGCTTTCTGAGAAACTGCTCTGTGTTCTGTTAATTCATCTCACAGAGTTACATCTTTCCCTTCAAGAAGCCTTTCGCTAAGGCTGTTCTTGTGGAATTGGCAAAGGGATATTTGGAAGCCCATAGAGGGCTATGGTGAAAAAGGAAATATCTTCCGTTCAAAACTGGAAAGAAGCTTTCTGAGAAACTGCTCTGTGTTCTGTTAATTCATCTCACAGAGTTACGTCTTTCCCTTCAAGAAGCCTTTCGCTAAGGCTGTTCTTGTGGAATTGGCAAAGGGATATTTGGAAGCCCATAGAGGGCTATGGTGAAAAAGGAAATATCTTCCGTTCAAAACTGGAAAGAAGCTTTCTGAGAAACTGCTCTGTGTTCTGTTAATTCATCTCACAGAGTTACGTCTTTCACTTCAAGAAGAACTTCGCTAAGGCTGTTCTTGTGGAATTGGCAAAGGGATATTTGGAAGCCCATAGAGGGCTATGGTGAAAAAGGAAATGTCTTCCTTTCGAAACTGGAAAGAAGCTTTCTGAGAAACTGCTCTGTGTTCTGTTAATTCATCTCACAGACTTACGTCTTTCCCTTCAAGAAGCCTTTCGCTAAGGCTGTTCTTGTGGAATTGGCAAAGGGATATTTGGAAGCCCATAGAGGGATATGGTGAAAAAGGAAATATCTTCCGTTCGAAACTGGAAAGAAGCTTTCTGAGAAACGGCTCTGTGTTCTGTTAATTCATCTCACAGAGTTACGTCTTTCCCTTCAAGAAGCCTTTCGCTAAGGCTGTTCTTGTGGAATTGGCAAAGGGATATTTGGAAGCCCATAGAGGGCTATGGTGAAAAAGGAAATATCTTCCTTTCGAAACTGGAAAGAAGCTTTCTGAGAAAATGCTCTGTGTTCTGTTAATTCATCTCACAGAGTTACATCTTTCCCTTCAAGAAGCCTTTCGCTAAGGCTGTTCTTGTGGAATTGGCAAAGGGATATTTGGAAGCCCATAGAGGGCTATGGTGAAAAAGGAAATATCTTCCGTTCAAAACTGGAAAGAAGCTTTCTGAGAAACTGCTCTGTGTTCTGTTAATTCATCTCACAGAGTTACATCTTTCCCTTCAAGAAGCCTTTCGCTAAGGCTGTTCTTGTGGAATTGGCAAAGGGATATTTGGAAGCCCATAGAGGGCTATGGTGAAAAAGGAAATATCTTCCGTTCAAAACTGGAAAGAAGCTTTCTGAGAAACTGCTCTGTGTTCTGTTAATTCATCTCACAGAGTTACATCTTTCCCTTCAAGAAGCCTTTCGCCACGGCTGTTCTTGTGGTATTCACAAAGGGATATATGGAAGCCCATAGAGGGCTATGGTGAAAAAGGAAATATCTTCCGTTGAAAACCGGAAAGAAGCTTTCTGAGAAACTGCTCTGTGTTCTGTTAATTCATCTCACAGAGTTACATCTTTCCCTTCAAGAAGCCTTTCGCTAACGCTGTCCTTGTGGAATTGGCAAAGGGATATTTGGAAGCCCATAGAGGGCTATGGTGAAAAAGGAAATATCTTCCGTTCAAAACTGGAAAGAAGCTTTCTGAGAAACTGCTCTGTGTTCTGTTAATTCATCTCACAGATTTACATCTTTCCCTTCAAGAAGCCTTTCGCTAAGGCTGTTCTTGTGGAATTGGCAAAGGGATATTAGAAGCCCATAGAGGGCTATGGTGAAAAAGGAAATATCTTCCGTTCAAAACTGGAAAGAAGCTTTCTGAGAAACTGCTCTGTGTTCTGTTAATTCATCTCACAGAGTTACGTCTTTCCCTTCAAGAAGCCTTTCGCTAAGGCTGTTCTTGTGGAATTGGCCAAGGGGTATTTGGAAGCCCATAGAGGGCTATGGTGAAAAAGGAAATATCTTCCGTTCAAAACTGGAAAGAAGCTTTCTGAGAAACTGCTCTGTGTTCTGTTAATTCATCTCACAGAGTTACGTCTTTCACTTCAAGAAGACTTTCGCTAAGGCTGTTCTTGTGGAATTGGCAAAGGGATATTTGGAAGCCCATAGAGGTCTATGGTGAAAAAGGAAATATCTTCCTTTCGAAACTGGAAAGAAGCTTTCTGAGAAACTGCTCTATGTTCTGTTATTTCATCTCACAGACTTACGTCTTTCCCTTCAAGAAACCTTTCGCTAAGGCTGTTCTTGTGGAATTGGCAAAGGGATATTTGGAAGCCCATAGAGGGCTATGGTGAAAAAGGAAATATCTTCCGTTCAAAACTGGAAAGAAACATTCTGAGAAACTGCTCTGTGTTCTGTTAATTCATCTCACAGAGTTACATCTTTCCCTTCAAGAAGCCTTTCGCTAAGGCTGTTCTTGTGGAGTTGGCAAAGGGATATTTGGAAGCCCATAGAGGGCTATGGTGAAAAAGGAAATATCTTCCGTTCAAAACTGGAAAGAAGCTTTCTGAGAAACTGCTCTGTGTTCTGTTAATTCATCTCATAGAGTTACATCTTTCCCTTCAAGAAGCCTTTCGCTAAGGCTGTTCTTGTGGAATTGGCAAAGGGATATTTGGAAGCCCATAGAGGGCTATGGTGAAAAAGGAAATATCTTCCGTTCAAAACTGGAAAGAAGCTTTCTGAGAAACTGCTCTGTGTTCTGTTAATTCATCTCACAGAGTTACGTCTTTCCCTTCAAGAAGCCTTTCGCTAAGGCTGTTCTTGTGGAATTGTCAAAGGGATATTTGGAAGCCCATAGAGGGCTATGGTGAAAAAGGAAATATCTTCCGTTCAAAACTGGAAAGAAGCTTTCTGAGAAACTGCTCTGTGTTCTGTTAATTCATCTCACAGAGTTACATCTTTCCCTTCAAGAAGCCTTTCGCTAAGGCTATTTTTGTGGAATTGGCAAAGGGATATTTGGAAGCCCATAGAGGGCTATGGTGAAAAAGGAAATATCTTCCGTTCAAAACTGGAAAGAAGCTTTCTGAGAAACTGCTCTGTGTTCTGTTAATTCATCTCACAGAGTTACATCTTTCCCTTCAAGAAGCCTTTCGCTAAGGCTGTTCTTGTGCAGTTGGCAAAGGGATATTTGGAAGCCCATAGAGGGCTATGGTGAAAAAGGAAATATCTTCCGTTCAAAACTGGAAAGAAGCTTTCTGAGAAACTGCTCTGTGTTCTGTTAATTCATCTCACAGAGTTACATGTTTCCCTTCAAGAAGCCTTTCGCTAAGGCTGTTCTTGTGGAATTGGCAAACGGATATTTGGAAGCCCATAGAGGGCTATGGTGAAAAAGGAAATATCTTCCGTTCAAAACTGGAAAGAAGCTTTCTGAGAAACTGCTCTGTGTTCTGTTAATTCATCTCACAGAGTTACGTCTTTCCCTTCAAGAAGCCTTTCGCTAAGGCTGTTCTTGTGGAATTGGCAAAGGGATATTTGGAAGCCCATGGAGGGCTATGGTGAAAAAGGAAATATCTTCCGTTCAAAACTGGAAAGAAGCTTTCTGAGAAACTGCTCTGTGTTCTGTTAATTCATCTCACAGAGTTACATCTTTCCCTTCAAGAAGCCTTTCGCTAAGGCTGTTCTTGTGGAATTGGCAAAGGGATATTTGGAAGCCCATAGAGGGCTATGGTGAAAAAGGAAATATCTTCCGTTCAAAACTGGAAAGAAGCTTTCTGAGAAACTGCTCTGTGTTCTGTTAATTCATCTCACAGAGTTACATCTTTCCCTTCAAGAAGCCTTTCGCTAAGGCTGTTCTTGTGTAATTGGCAAAGGGATATTTGGAAGCCCATAGAGGGCTATGGTGAAAAAGGAAATGTCTTCCTTTCGAAACTGGAAAGAAGCTTTCTGAGAAACTGCTCTGTGTTCTGTTAATTCATCTCACAGACTTACGTCTTTCCCTTCAAGAAGCCTTTCGCTAAGGCTGTTCTTGTGGAATTGGCAAAGGGATATTTGGAAGCCCATAGAGGGCTATGGTGAAAAAGGAAATATCTTCCGTTCGAAACTGGAAAGAAGCTTTCTGAGAAACGGCTCTGTGTTCTGTTAATTCATCTCACAGAGTTACGTCTTTCCCTTCAAGAAGCCTTTCGCTAAGGCTGTTCTTGTGGAATTGGCAAAGGGATATTTGGAAGCCCATAGAGGGCTATGGTGAAAAAGGAAATATCTTCCTTTCGAAACTGGAAAGAAGCTTTCTGAGAAAATGCTCTGTGTTCTGTTAATTCATCTCACAGAGTTACATCTTTCCCTTCAAGAAGCCTTTCGCTAAGGCTGTTCTTGTGGAATTGGCAAAGGGATATTTGGAAGCCCATAGAGGGCTATGGTGAAAAAGGAAATATCTTCCGTTCAAAACTGGAAAGAAGCTTTCTGAGAAACTGCTCTGTGTTCTGTTAATTCATCTCACAGAGTTACATCTTTCCCTTCAAGAAGCCTTTCGCTAAGGCTGTTCTTGTGGAATTGGCAAAGGGATATTTGGAAGCCCATAGAGGGCTATGGTGAAAAAGGAAATATCTTCCGTTCAAAACTGGAAAGAAGCTTTCTGAGAAACTGCTCTGTGTTCTGTTAATTCATCTCACAGAGTTACATCTTTCCCTTCAAGAAGCCTTTCGCCACGGCTGTTCTTGTGGTATTCACAAAGGGATATATGGAAGCCCATAGAGGGCTATGGTGAAAAAGGAAATATCTTCCGTTGAAAACCGGAAAGAAGCTTTCTGAGAAACTGCTCTGTGTTCTGTTAATTCATCTCACAGAGTTACATCTTTCCCTTCAAGAAGCCTTTCGCTAACGCTGTCCTTGTGGAATTGGCAAAGGGATATTTGGAAGCCCATAGAGGGCTATGGTGAAAAAGGAAATATCTTCCGTTCAAAACTGGAAAGAAGCTTTCTGAGAAACTGCTCTGTGTTCTGTTAATTCATCTCACAGATTTACATCTTTCCCTTCAAGAAGCCTTTCGCTAAGGCTGTTCTTGTGGAATTGGCAAAGGGATATTAGAAGCCCATAGAGGGCTATGGTGAAAAAGGAAATATCTTCCGTTCAAAACTGGAAAGAAGCTTTCTGAGAAACTGCTCTGTGTTCTGTTAATTCATCTCACAGAGTTACGTCTTTCCCTTCAAGAAGCCTTTCGCTAAGTCTGTTCTTGTGGAATTGGCCAAGGGGTATTTGGAAGCCCATAGAGGGCTATGGTGAAAAAGGAAATATCTTCCGTTCAAAACTGGAAAGAAGCTTTCTGAGAAACTGCTCTGTGTTCTGTTAATTCATCTCACAGAGTTACGTCTTTCACTTCAAGAAGACTTTCGCTAAGGCTGTTCTTGTGGAATTGGCAAAGGGATATTTGGAAGCCCATAGAGGTCTATGGTGAAAAAGGAAATATCTTCCTTTCGAAACTGGAAAGAAGCTTTCTGAGAAACTGCTCTATGTTCTGTTAATTCATCTCACAGACTTACGTCTTTCCCTTCAAGAAACCTTTCGCTAAGGCTGTTCTTGTGGAATTGGCAAAGGGATATTTGGAAGCCCATAGAGGGCTATGGTGAAAAAGGAAATATCTTCCGTTCAAAACTGGAAAGAAACATTCTGAGAAACTGCTCTGTGTTCTGTTAATTCATCTCACAGAGTTACATCTTTCCCTTCAAGAAGCCTTTCGCTAAGGCTGTTCTTGTGGAGTTGGCAAAGGGATATTTGGAAGCCCATAGAGGGCTATGGTGAAAAAGGAAATATCTTCCGTTCAAAACTGGAAAGAAGCTTTCTGAGAAACTGCTCTGTGTTCTGTTAATTCATCTCACAGAGTTACATCTTTCCCTTCAAGAAGCCTTTCGCTAAGGCTGTTCTTGTGGAATTGGCAAAGGGATATTTGGAAGCCCATAGAGGGCTATGGTGAAAAAGGAAATATCTTCGGTTCAAAAGTGGAAAGAAGCTTTCTGAGAAACTGCTCTGTGTTCTGTTAATTCATCTCACAGAGTTACGTCTTTCACTTCAAGAAGCCTTTCGCTAAGGCTGTTCTTGTGGAATTGGCAAAGGGATATTTGGAAGCCCATAGAGGGCTATGGTGAAAAAGGAAATATCTTCCGTTCGAAACTGGAAAGAAGCTTTCTGAGAAACTGCTCTGTGTTCTGTTAATTCATCTCACAGAGTTACATCTTTCCCTTCAAGAAGCCTTTCGCTAAGGCTGTTCTTGTGGAATTGGCAAAGGGATATTTGGAAGCCCATAGAGGGCTATGGTGAAAAAGGAAATATCTTCCGTTCAAAACTGGAAAGAAGCTTTCTGAGAAACTACTCTGTGTTCTGTTAATTCATCTCACAGAGTTACATCTTTCCCTTCAAGAAGCCTTTCGCTAAGGCTGTTCTTGTGGAATTGGCAAAGAGATATTTGGAAGCCCATAGAGGGCTATGGTGAAAAAGGAAATATCTTCCGTTCAAAACTGGAAAGAAGCTTTCTGAGAAACTGCTCTGTGTTCTGTTAATTCATCTCACGGAGTTACATCTTTCCCTTCAAGAAGCCTTTCGCTAAGGCTGTTCTTGTGGAATTGGCAAAGGGATATTTGGAAGCCCATAGAGGGCTACGGTGAAAAAGGAAATATCTTCCGTTCAAAACTGGAAAGAAGCTTTCTGAGAAACTGCTCTGTGTTCTGTTAATTCATCTCACAGAGTTACATCTTTCCCTTCAAGAAGCCTTTCGCTAAGGCTGTTCTTGTGGAATTGGCTAAATGGATATTTGGAAGCACATAGAGGGCTGTGGTGAAAAAGGAAATATCTTCCGTTCAAAACTGGAAAGAAGCTTTCTGAGAAACTGCTCTGTGTTCTGTTAATTCATCTCACAGAGTTACATCTTTCCCTTCAAGAAGCCTTTCGCTAAGGCTGTTCTTGTGGAATTGGCAAAGGGATATTTGGAAGCCCATAGAGGGCTATGGTGAAAAAGGAAATATCTTCCGTTCAAAACTGGAAAGAAGCTTTCTGAGAAACTGCTCTGTGTTCTGTTAATTCATCTCACAGAGTTACATCTTTTCCTTCCTGAAGCCTTTCGCTAAGGCTGTTCTTGTGGAATTGGCAAAGGGATATTTGGAAGCCCATAGAGGGCTATGGTGAAAAAGGAAATATCTTCCGTTCAAAACTGGAAAGAAGCTTTCTGAGAAACTGCTCTGTGTTCTGTTAATTCATCTCACAGAGTTACATCTTTCCCTTCAAGAAGCCTTTCGCTAAGGCTGTTCTTGTGGAATTGGCAAAGGGATATTTGGAAGCCCATAGAGGGCTATGGTGAAAAAGGAAATATCTTCCGTTCAAAACTGGAAAGAAGCTTTCTGAGAAACTGCTCTGTGTTCTGTTAATTCATCTCACAGAGTTACATCTTTCCCTTCAAGAAGCCTTTCGCTAAGGCTGTTCTTGTGGAATTGGCAAAGGGATATTTGGAAGCCCATAGAGGGCTATGGTGAAAAAGGAAATATCTTCCGTTCGAAACTGGAAAGAAGCTTTCTGAGAAACTGCTCTGTGTTCTGTTAATTCATCTCACAGAGTTACATCTTTCCCTTCAAGAAGCCTTTCGCTAAGGCTGTTCTTGTGGAATTGGCAAAGGGATATTTGGAAGCCCATAGAGGGCTATGGTGAAAAAGGAAATATCTTCCGTTCAAAACTGGAAAGAAGCTTTCTGAGAAACTGCTCTGTGTTCTGTTAATTCATCTCACAGAGTTACATCTTTCCCTTCAAGAAGCCTTTCGCTAAGGCTGTTCTTGTGGAATTGGCAAAGGGATATTTGGAAGCCCATAGAGGGCTATGGTGAAAAAGGAAATATCTTCCGTTCAAAACTGGAAAGAAGCTTTCTGAGAAACTGCTCTGTGTTCTGTTAATTCATCTCACAGAGTTACATCTTTCCCTTCAAGAAGCCTTTCGCTAAGGCTGTTCTTGTGGAATTGGCAAAGGGATATTTGGAAGCCCATAGAGGGCTATGGTGAAAAAGGAAATATCTTCGGTTCAAAAGTGGAAAGAAGCTTTCTGAGAAACTGCTCTGTGTTCTGTTAATTCATCTCACAGAGTTACGTCTTTCACTTCAAGAAGCCTTTCGCTAAGGCTGTTCTTGTGGAATTGGCAAAGGGATATTTGGAAGCCCATAGAGGGCTATGGTGAAAAAGGAAATATCTTCCGTTCGAAACTGGAAAGAAGCTTTCTGAGAAACTGCTCTGTGTTCTGTTAATTCATCTCACAGAGTTACATCTTTCCCTTCAAGAAGCCTTTCGCTAAGGCTGTTCTTGTGGAATTGGCAAAGGGATATTTGGAAGCCCATAGAGGGCTATGGTGAAAAAGGAAATATCTTCCGTTCAAAACTGGAAAGAAGCTTTCTGAGAAACTGCTCTGTGTTCTGTTAATTCATCTCACAGAGTTACATCTTTCCCTTCAAGAAGCCTTTGGCTAAGGCTGTTCTTGTGGAATTGGCAAAGGGATATTTGGAAGCCCATAGAGGGCTACGGTGAAAAAGGAAATATCTTCCGTTCAAAACTGGAAAGAAGCTTTCTGAGAAACTGCTCTGTGTTCTGTTAATTCATCTCACAGAGTTACATCTTTCCCTTCAAGAAGCCTTTCGCTAAGGCTGTTCTTGTGGAATTGGCAAAGGGATATTTGGAAGCCCATAGAGAGCTATGGTGAAAAAGGAAATATCTTCCGTTCAAAACTGGAAAGAAGCTTTCTGAGAAACTGCTCTGTGTTCTGTTAATTCATCTCACAGAGTTACATCTTTCCCTTCAAGAAGCCTTTCGCTAAGGCTGTTCTTGTGGAATTGGCAAAGGGATATTTGGAAGCCCATAGAGGGCTACGGTGAAAAAGGAATTATCTTCCGTTCAAAACTGGAAAGAAGCTTTCTGAGAAACTGCTCTGTGTTCTGTTAATTCATCTCACAGAGTTACATCTTTCCCTTCAAGAAGCCTTTCGCTAAGGCTGTTCTTGTGGAATTGGCAAAGGGATATTTGGAAGCCCATAGAGGGCTATGGTGAAAAAGGAAATATCTTCCGTTCAAAACTGGAAAGAAGCTTTCTGAGAAACTGCTCTGTGTTCTGTTAATTCATCTCACAGTGTTACATCTTTCCCTTCAAGAAGCCTTTCGCTAAGGCTGTTCTAGTGGAATTGGCAAAGGGATATTTGGAAGCCCATAGAGGGCTATTTTGAAAAAGGAAATATCTTCCGTTGAAAACTGGAAAGAAGCTTTCTGAGAAACTGCTCTGTGTTCTGTTAATTCATCTCACAGAGTTACATCTTTCCCTTCAAGAACCCTTTCGCTAAGGCTGTTCTTGTGGAATTGGCAGAGGGATATTTGGAAGCCCTTAGAGGGCTATGGTGAAAAAGGAAATATCTTCCGTTCGAAACTGGAAAGAAGCTTTCTGAGAAACTGCTCTGTGTTCTGTTAATTCATCTCACAGAGTTACGTCTTTCCCTTCAAGAAGCCTTTCGCTAAGGCTGTTCTTGTGGAATTGGCAAAGGGATATTTGGAAGCCCATAGAGGGCTATGGTGAAAAAGGAAATATCTTCCTTTCGAAACTGGAAAGAAGCTTTCTGAGAAACTGCTCTGTGTTCTGTTAATTCATCTCACAGAGTTACATCTTTCCCTTCAAGAAGCCTTTCGCTAAGGCTGTTCTTGTGGAATTGGCAAAGGGATATTTGGAAGCCCATAGAGGGCTATGGTGAAAAAGGAAATATCTTCCGTTCAAAACTGGAAAGAAGCTTTCTGAGAAACTGCTCTGTGTTCTGTTAATTCATCTCACAGTGTTACATCTTTCCCTTCAAGAAGCCTTTCGCTAAGGCTGTTCTAGTGGAATTGGCAAAGGGATATTTGGAAGCCCATAGAGGGCTATTTTGAAAAAGGAAATATCTTCCGTTGAAAACTGGAAAGAAGCTTTCTGAGAAACTGCTCTGTGTTCTGTTAATTCATCTCACAGAGTTACATCTTTCCCTTCAAGAACCCTTTCGCTAAGGCTGTTCTTGTGGAATTGGCAGAGGGATATTTGGAAGCCCTTAGAGGGCTATGGTGAAAAAGGAAATATCTTCCGTTCGAAACTGGAAAGAAGCTTTCTGAGAAACTGCTCTGTGTTCTGTTAATTCATCTCACAGAGTTACGTCTTTCCCTTCAAGAAGCCTTTCGCTAAGGCTGTTCTTGTGGAATTGGCAAAGGGATATTTGGAAGCCCATAGAGGGCTATGGTGAAAAAGGAAATATCTTCCTTTCGAAACTGGAAAGAAGCTTTCTGAGAAACTGCTCTGTGTTCTGTTAATTCATCTCACAGAGTTACATCTTTCCCTTCAAGAAGCCTTTCGCTAAGGCTGTTCTTGTGGAATTGGCAAAGGGATATTTGGAAGCCCATAGAGGGCTATGGTGAAAAAGGAAATATCTTCCGTTCAAAACTGGAAAGAAGCTTTCTGAGAAACTGCTCTGTGTTCTGTTAATTCATCTCACAGAGTTACATCTTTCCCTTCAAGAAGCCTTTTGCTAAGGCTGTACTTGTGAAGTTGGCAAAGGGATATTTGGAAGCCCATAGAGGGCTATGGTGAAAAAGGAAATATCTTCCGTTCAAAACTGGAAAGAAGCTTTCTGAGAAACTGCTCTGTGTTCTGTTAATTCATCTCACAGAGTTACATCTCTCCCTTCAAGAAGCCTTTCGCTAAGGCTGTTCTTGTGGAATTGGCAAAGGGATATTTGGAAGCCCATAGAGGGCTATGGTGAAAAAGGAAATATCTTCCGTTCAAAACTGGAAAGAAGCTTTCTGAGAAACTGCTCTGTGTTCTGTTAATTCATCTCACAGAGTTACATCTTTCCCTTCAAGAAGCCTTTCGCTAAGGCTGTTCTTGTGGAGTTGGCAAAGGGATATTTGGAAGCCCATAGAGGGCTATGGTGAAAAAGGAAATATCTTCCGTTCAAAACTGGAAAGAAGCTTTCTGAGAAACTGCTCTGTGTTCTGTTAATTCATCTCACAGAGTTACATCTTTCCCTTCAAGAAGCCTTTCGCTAAGGCTGTTCTTGTGGAATTGGCAAAGGGATATTTGGAAGCCCATAGAGGGCTATGGTGAAAAAGGAAATATCTTCCGTTCAAAACTGGAAAGAAGCTTTCTGAGAAACTGCTCTGTGTTCTGTTAATTCATCTCACAGAGTTACATCTTTCCCTTCAAGAAGCCTTTCGCTAAGGCTGTCCTTGTGGAATTGGCAAAGGGATATTTGGAAGCCCATAGAGGGCTATGGTGAAAAAGGAAATATCTTCCGTTCAAAACTGGAAAGAAGCTTTCTGAGAAACTGCTCTGTGTTCTGTTAATTCATCTCACAGAGTTACATCTTTCCCTTCAAGAAGCCTTTCGCTAAGGCTGTTCTTGTGGAATTGGCAAAGGGATATTTGGAAGCCCATAGAGGGCTATGGTGAAAAAGGAAATATCTTCCGTTCAAAACTGGAAAGAAGCTTTCTGAGAAACTGCTCTGTGTTCTGTTAATTCATCTCACAGAGTTACATCTTTCCCTTCAAGAAGCCTTTCGCTAAGGCTGTTCTTGTGGAATTGGCAAAGGGATATTTGGAAGCCCATAGAGGGCTATGGTGAAAAAGGAAATATCTTCCGTTCAAAACTGGAAAGAAGCTTTCTGAGAAACTGCTCTGTGTTCTGTTAATTCATCTCACAGAGTTACATCTTTCCCTTAAAGAAGCCTTTCGCTAAGGCTGTTCTTGTGGAATTGGCAAAGGGATATTTGGAAGCCCATAGAGGGCTATGGTGAAAAAGGAAATATCTTCCGTTCAAAACTGGAAAGAAGCTTTCTGAGAAACTGCTCTGTGTTCTGTTAATTCATCTCACAGAGTTACATCTTTCCCTTCAAGAAGCCTTTCGCCAAGGCTGTTCTTGTGGAATTGGCAAAGGGATATTTGGAAGCCCATAGAGGGCTATGGTGAAAAAGGAAATATCTTCCGTTCAAAACTGGAAAGAAGCTTTCTGAGAAACTGCTCTGTGTTCTGTTAATTCATCTCACAGAGTTACATCTTTCCCTTCAAGAAGCCTTTCGCTAAGGCTGTTCTTGTGGAATTGGCAAAGGGATATTTGGAAGCCCATAGAGGGCTATGGTGAAAAAGGAAATATCTTCCGTTCAAAACTGGAAAGAAGCTTTCTGAGAAACTGCTCTGTGTTCTGCTAATTCATCTCACAGAGTTACATCTTTCCCTTCAAGAAGCCTTTCGCTAAGGCTGTTCTTGTGGAATTGGCAAAGGGATATTTGGAAGCCCATAGAGGGCTATGGTGAAAAAGGAAATATCTTCCGTTCAAAACTGGAAAGAAGCTTTCTGAGAAACTGCTCTGTGTTCTGTTAATTCATCTCACAGAGTTACGTCTTTCACTTCAAGAAGCCTTTCGCTAAGGCTGTTCTTGTGGAATTGGCAAAGGGATATTTGGAAGCCCATAGAGGGCTATGGTGAAAAAGGAAATATCTTCCGTTCGAAACTGGAAAGAAGCTTTCTGAGAAACTGCTCTGTGTTCTGTTAATTCATCTCACAGAGTTACGTCTTTCCCTTCAAGTAGCCTTTCGCTAAGGCTGTTCTTGTGGAGTTGGCAAAGGGATATTTGGAAGCCCATAGAGGGCTATGGTGAAAAAGGAAATATCTTCCGTTCAAAACTGGAAAGAAGCTTTCTGAGAAACTGCTCTGTGTTCTGTTAATTCATCTCACAGAGTTACATCTTTCCCTTCAAGAAGCCTTTCGCTAAGGCTGTTCTTGTGGAATTGGCAGAGGGATATTTGGAAGCCCATAGAGGGCTATGGTGAAAAAGGAAATATCTTCCGTTCGAAACTGGAAAGAAGCTTTCTGAGAAACTGCTCTGTGTTCTGTTAATTCATCTCACAGAGTTACGTCTTTCCCTTCAAGAAGCCTTTCGCTAAGGCTGTTCTTGTGGAATTGGCAAAGGGATATTTGGAAGCCCATAGAGGGCTATGGTGAAAAAGGAAATATCTTCCTTTCGAAACTGGAAAGAAGCTTTCTGAGAAACTGCTCTGTGTTCTGTTAATTCATCTCACAGAGTTACATCTTTCCCTTCAAGAAGCCTTTCGCTAAGGCTGTTCTTGTGGAATTGGCAAAGGGATATTTGGAAGCCCATAGAGGGCTATGGTGAAAAAGGAAATATCTTCCGTTCAAAACTGGAAAGAAGCTTTCTGAGAAACTGCTCTGTGTTCTGTTAATTCATCTCACAGAGTTACATCTTTCCCTTCAAGAAGCCTTTCGCTAAGGCTGTTCTTGTGGAATTGGCAAAGGGATATTTGGAACCCCATAGAGGGCTATGGTGAAAAAGGAAATATCTTCCTTTCAAAACTGGAAAGAAGCTTTCTGAGAAACTGCTCTGTGTTCTGTTAATTCATCTCACGGAGTTACATCTTTCCCTTCAAGAAGCCTTTCTCTAAGGCTGTTCTTGTGGAGTTGGCAAAGGGATATTTGGAAGCCCATAGAGGGCTATGGTGAAAAAGGAAATATCTTCCGTTCAAAACTGGAAAGAAGCTTTCTGAGAAACTGCTCTGTGTTCTGTTAATTCATCTCACAGAGTTACATCTTTCCCTTCAAGAAGCCTTTCGCTAAGGCTGTTCTTGTGGAATTGGCAAAGGGATATTTGGAAGCCCATAGAGGGCTATGGTGAAAAAGGAAATATCTCCCGTTCAAAACTGGAAAGAAGCTTTCTGAGAAACTGCTCTGTGTTCTGTTAATTCATCTCACAGAGTTACATCTTTCCCTTCAAGAAGCCTTTCGCTAAGGCTGTTCTTGTGGAGTTGGCAAAGGGATATTTGGAAGCCCATAGAGGGCTATGGTGAAAAAGGAAATATCTTCCGTTCAAAACTGGAAAGAAGCTTTCTGAGAAACTGCTCTGTGTTCTGTTAATTCATCTCACAGAGTTACATCTTTCCCTTCAAGAAGCCTTTCGCTAAGGCTGTTCTTGTGGAATTGGCAAAGGGATATTTGGAAGCCCATAGAGGGCTATGGTGAAAAAGGAAATATCTTCCGTTCAAAACTGGAAAGAAGCTTTCTGAGAAACTGCTCTGTGTTCTTTTAATTCATCTCACAGAGTTACATCTTTCCCTTCAAGAAGCCTTTCGCTAAGGCTGTTCTTGTGGAGTTGGCAAAGGGATATTTGGAAGCCCATAGAGGGCTATGGTGAAAAAGGAAATATCTTCCGTTCAAAACTGGAAAGAAGCTTTCTGAGAAACTGCTCTGTGTTCTGTTAATTCATCTCACAGAGTTACATCTTTCCCTTCAAGAAGCCTTTCGCTAAGGCTGTTCTTGTGGAATTGGCAAAGGGATATTTGGAAGCCCATAGAGGGCTATGGTGAAAAAGGAAATATCTTCCGTTCAAAACTGAAAAGAAGCTTTCTGAGAAACTGCTCTGTGTTCTGTTAATTCATCTCACAGAGTTACATCTTTCCCTTCAAGAAGCCTTTCGCTAAGGCTGTCCTTGTGGAATTGGCAAAGGGATATTTGGAAGCCCATAGAGGGCTATGGTGAAAAAGGAAATATCTTCCGTTCAAAACTGGAAAGAAGCTTTCTGAGAAACTGCTCTGTGTTCTGTTAATTCATCTCACAGAGTTACATCTTTCCCTTCAAGAAGCCTTTCGCTAAGGCTGTTCTTGTGGAATTGGCAAAGGGATATTTGGAAGCCCATATAGGGCTATGGTGAAAAAGGAAATATCTTCCGTTCAAAACTGGAAAGAAGCTTTCTGAGAAACTGCTCTGTGTTCTGTTAATTCATCTCACAGAGTTACATCTTTCCCTTCAAGAAGCCTTTCGCTAAGGCTGTTCTTGTGGAATTGGCAAAGGGATATTTGGAAGCCCATAGAGGGCTATGGTGAAAAAGGTAATATCTTCCGTTCAAAACTGGAAAGAAGCTTTCTGAGAAACTGCTCTGTGTTCTGTTAATTCATCTCACAGAGTTACATCTTTCTCTTCAAGAAGCCTTTCGCTAAGGCTGTTCTTGGGGAATTGGCAAAGGGATATTTGGAAGCCCATAGAGGGCTATGGTGAAAAAGGAAATATCTTCCGTTCAAAACTGGAAAGAAGCTTTCTGAGAAACTGCTCTGTGTTCTGTTAATTCATCTCACAGAGTTACATCTTTCCCTTCAAGAAGCCTTTCGCTAAGGCTGTTCTTGTGCAGTTGGCAAAGGGATATTTGGAAGCCCATAGAGGGCTATGGTGAAAAAGGAAATATCTTCCGTTCAAAACTGGAAAGAAGCTTTCTGAGAAACTGCTCTGTGTTCTGTAAATTCATCTCACAGAGTTACATCTTTCCCTTCAAGAAGCCTTTCGCTAAGGCTGTTCTTGTGGAATTGGCAAAGGGATATTTGGAAGCCCATAGAGGGCTATGGTGAAAAAGGAAATATCTTCCGTTCAAAACTGGAAAGAAGCTTTCTGAGAAACTGCTCTGTGTTCTGTTAATTCATCTCACAGAGTTACATCTTTCCCTTCAAGAAGCCTTTCGCTAAGGCTGTTCTTGTGGAATTGGCAAAGGGATATTTGGAAGCCCATAGAGGACTATGGTGAAAAAGGAAATATCTTCCGTTCAAAACTGGAAAGAAGCTTTCTGAGAAACTGCTCTGTATTCTGTTAATTCATCTCACAGAGTTACATCTTTCCCTTCAAGAAGCCTTTCGCTAAGGCTGTTCTTGTGGAATTGGCAAAGGGATATTTGGAAGCCCATAGAGGGCTATGGTGAAAAAGGAAATATCTTCCGTTCAAAACTGAAAAGAAGCTTTCTGAGAAACTGCTCTGTGTTCTGTTAATTCATCTCACAGAGTTACATCTTTCCCTTCAAGAAGCCTTTCGCTAAGGCTGTCCTTGTGGAATTGGCAAAGGGATATTTGGAAGCCCATAGAGGGCTATGGTGAAAAAGGAAATATCTTCCGTTCAAAACTGGAAAGAAGCTTTCTGAGAAACTGCTCTGTGTTCTGTTAATTCATCTCACAGAGTTACATCTTTCCCTTCAAGAAGCCTTTCGCTAAGGCTGTTCTTGTGGAATTGGCAAAGGGATATTTGGAAGCCCATATAGGGCTATGGTGAAAAAGGAAATATCTTCCGTTCAAAACTGGAAAGAAGCTTTCTGAGAAACTGCTCTGTGTTCTGTTAATTCGTCTCACAGAGTTACATCTTTCCCTTCAAGAAGCCTTTCGCTAAGGCTGTTCTTGTGGAATTGGCAAAGGGATATTTGGAAGCCCATAGAGGGCTATGGTGAAAAAGGAAATATCTTCCGTTCAAAACTGGAAAGAAGCTTTCTGAGAAACTGCTCTGTGTTCTGTTAATTCATCTCACAGAGTTACATCTTTCCCTTCAAGAAGCCTTTCGCTAAGGCTGTTCTTGGGGAATTGGCAAAGGGATATTTGGAAGCCCATAGAGGGCTATGGTGAAAAAGGAAATATCTTCCGTTCAAAACTGGAAAGAAGCTTTCTGAGAAACTGCTCTGTGTTCTGTTAATTCATCTCACAGAGTTACATCTTTCCCTTCAAGAAGCCTTTCGCTAAGGCTGTTCTTGTGCAGTTGGCAAAGGGATATTTGGAAGCCCATAGAGGGCTATGGTGAAAAAGGAAATATCTTCCGTTCAAAACTGGAAAGAAGCTTTCTGAGAAACTGCTCTGTGTTCTGTAAATTCATCTCACAGAGTTACATCTTTCCCTTCAAGAAGCCTTTCGCTAAGGCTGTTCTTGTGGAATTGGCAAAGGGATATTTGGAAGCCCATAGAGGGCTATGGTGAAAAAGGAAATATCTTCCGTTCAAAACTGGAAAGAAGCTTTCTGAGAAACTGCTCTGTGTTCTGTTAATTCATCTCACAGAGTTACATCTTTCCCTTCAAGAAGCCTTTCGCTAAGGCTGTTCTTGTGGAATTGGCAAAGGGATATTTGGAAGCCCATAGAGGACTATGGTGAAAAAGGAAATATCTTCCGTTCAAAACTGGAAAGAAGCTTTCTGAGAAACTGCTCTGTATTCTGTTAATTCATCTCACAGAGTTACATCTTTCCCTTCAAGAAGCCTTTCGCTAAGGCTGTTCTTGTGGAATTGGCAAAGGGATATTTGGAAGCCCATAGAGGGCTATGGTGAAAAAGGAAATATCTTCCGTTCAAAACTGGAAAGAAGCTTTCTGAGAAACTGCTCTGTGTTCTGTTAATTCATCTCACAGAGTTACATCTTTCCCTTCAAGAAGCCTTTCGCTAAGGCTGTTCTTGTGGAATTGGCAAAGGGATATTTGGAAGCCCATAGAGGGCTATGGTGAAAAAGGAAATATCTTCCGTTCAAAACTGGAAAGAAGCTTTCTGAGAAAGTGCTCTGTGTTCTGTTAATTCATCTCACAGAGTTACATCTTTCCCTTCAAGAAGCCTTTCGCTAAGGCTGTTCTTGTGGAGTTGGCAAAGGGATATTTGGAAGCCCATAGAGGGCTATGGTGAAAAAGGAAATATCTTCCGTTCAAAACTGGAAAGAAGCTTTCTGAGAAACTGCTCTGTGTTCTGTTAATTCATCTCACAGAGTTACATCTTTCCCTTCAAGAAGTCTTTCGCTAAGGCTGTTCTTGTGGAATTGGCAAAGGGATATTTGGAAGCCCATAGAGGGCTATGGTGAAAAAGGAAATATCTTCCTTTCGAAACTGGAAAGAAGCTTTCTGAGAAACTGCTCTGTGTTCTGTTAATTCATCTCACAGAGTTACGTCTTTCCCTTCAAGAAGCCTTTCGCTAAGGCTGTTCTTGTGGAATTGGCAAAGGGATATTTGGAAGCCCATAGAGGGCTATGGTGAAAAAGGAAATATCTTCCGTTCGAAACTGGAAAGAAGCTTTCTGAGAAACTGCTCTGTGTTCTGTTAATTCATCTCACAGAGTTACGTCTTTCCCTTCAAGTAGCCTTTCGCTAAGGCTGTTCTTGTGGAATTGGCAAAGGGATATTTGGAAGCCCATACAGGGCTATGGTGAAAAAGGAAATATCTTCCTTTCAAAACTGGAAAGAAGCTTTCTGAGAAACTGCTCTGTGTTCTGTTAATTCATCTCACAGAGTTACATCTTTCCCTTCAAGAAGCCTTTCGCTAAGGCTGTTCTTGTGGAGTTGGCAAAGGGATATTTGGAAGCCCTTAGAGGGCTATGGTGAAAAAGGAAATATCTTCCGTTCAAAACTGGAAAGAAGCTTTCTGAGAAACTGCTCTGTGTTCTGTTAATTCATCTCACAGAGTTACATCTTTCCCTTCAAGAAGCCTTTCGCTAAGGCTGTTCTTGTGGAGTTGGCAAAGGGATATTTGGAAGCCCATAGAAGGCTATGGTGAAAAAGGAAATATCTTCCGTTCAAAACTGGAAAGAAGCTTTCTGAGAAACTGCTCTGTGTTCTGTTAATTCCTCTCACAGAGTTACATCTTTCCCTTCAAGAAGCCTTTCGATAAGGCTGTTCTTGTGGAATTGGCAAAGGGATATTTGGAAGCCCATAGAGGGCTATGGTGAAAAAGGAAATATCTTCCGTTCAAAACTGGAAAGAAGCTTTCTGAGAAACTGCTCTGTATTCTGTTAATTCATCTCACAGAGTTACATCTTTCCCTTCAAGAAGCCTTTCGCTAAGGCTGTTCTTGTGGAGTTGGCAAAGGGATATTTGGAAGCCCATAGAGGGCTATGGTGAAAAAGGAAATATCTTCCGTTCAAAACTGGAAAGAAGCTTTCTGAGAAACTGCTCTGTGTTCTGTTAATTCATCTCACAGAGTTACATCTTTCCCTTCAAGAAGCCTTTCGCTAAGGCTGTTCTTGTGGAATTGGCAAGGGATATTTGGAAGCCCATAGAGGGCTATGGTGAAAAAGGAAATATCTTCCGTTCAAAACTGGAAAGAAGCTTTCTGAGAAACTGCTCTGTGTTCTGTTAATTCATCTCACAGAGTTACATCTTTCCCTTCAAGAAGCCTTTCGCTAAGGCTGTTCTTGTGGAATTGGCAAAGGGATATTTGGAAGCCCATAGAGGGCTATGGTGAAAAAGGAAATATCTTCCGTTCAAAACTGGAAAGAAGCTTTCTGAGAAACTGCTCTGTGTTCTGTTAATTCATCTCACAGAGTTACATCTTTCCCTTCAAGAAGCCTTTCGCTAAGGCTGTCCTTGTGGAATTGGCAAAGGGATATTTGGAAGCCCATAGAGGGCTATGGTGAAAAAGGAAATATCTTCCTTTCAAAACTGGAAAGAAGCTTTCTGAGAAATGCTCTGTGTTCTGTTAATTCATCTCACAGAGTTACGTCTTTCCCTTCAAGAAGCCTTTCGCTAAGGCTGTTCTTGTGGAATTGGCAAAGGGATATTTGGAAGCCCATAGAAGGCTATGGTGAAAAAGGAAATATCTTCCTTTCAAAACTGGAAAGAAGCTTTCTGAGAAACTGCTCTGTGTTCTGTTAATTCATCTCACAGAGTTACATCTTTGCCTTCAAGAAGCCTTTCGCTAAGGCTGTTCTTGTGGAATTGGCAAAGGGATATTTGGAAGCCCATAGAGGGCTATGGTGAAAAAGGAAATATCTTCCGTTCAAAACTGGAAAGAAGCTTTCTGAGAAACTGCTCTGTGTTAGGTTAATTCATCTCACAGAGTTACATCTTTCCCTTCAAGAAGCCTTTCGCTAAGGCTGTCCTTGTGGAATTGGCAAAGGGATATTTGGAAGCCCATAGAGGGCTATGGTGAAAAAGGAAATATCTTCCGTTCAAAACTGGAAAGAAGCTTTCTGAGAAACTGCTCTGTGTTCTGTTAATTCATCTCACAGAGTTACATCTTTCCCTTCAAGAAGCCTTTCGCTAAGGCTGTTCTTGTGGAATTGGCAAGGGATATTTGGAAGCCCATAGAGGGCTATGGTGAAAAAGGAAATATCTTCCTTTCGAAACTGGAAAGAAGCTTTCTTTGAAACTGCTCTGTGTTCTGTTAATTCATCTCACAGACTTACGTCTTTCCCTTCAAGAAGCCTTTCGCTAAGGCTGTTCTTGTGGAATTGGCAAAGGGATATTTGGAAGCCCATAGAGGGCTATGGTGAAAAAGGAAATATCTTCCGTTCGAAACTGGAAGGAAGCTTTCTGAGAAACTGCTCTGTGTTCTGTTAATTCATCTCACAGAGTTACGTCTTTCCCTTCAAGAAGCCTTTCGCTAAGGCTGTTCTTGTGGAATTGGCAAAGGGATATTTGGAAGCCCATAGAGGGCTATGGTGAAAAAGGAAATATCTTCCGTTCAAAACTGGAAAGAAGCTTTCTGAGAAACTGCTCTGTGTTCTGTTAATTCATCTCACAGAGTTACATCTTTCCCTTCAAGAAGCCTTTCGCTAAGGCTGTTCTTGTGGAATTGGCAAAGGGATATTTGGAAGCCCATAGAGGGCTATGGTGAAAAAGGAAATATCTTCTGTTCAAAACTGGAAAGAAGCTTTCTGAGAAACTGCTCTGTGTTCTGTTAATTCATCTCACAGAGTTACATCTTTCCCTTCAAGAAGCCTTTCGCTAAGGCTGTTCTTGTGGAGTTGGCAAAGGGATATTTGGAAGCCCATAGAGGGCTATGGTGAAAAAGGAAATATCTTCCGTTCAAAACTGGAAAGAAGCTTTCTGAGAAACTGCTCTGTGTTCTGTTAATTCATCTCACAGAGTTACATCTTTCCCTTCAAGAAGCCTTTCGCTAAGGCTGTTCTTGTGGAATTGGCCAAGGGATATTTGGAAGCCCATAGAGGGCTATGGTGAAAAAGGAAATATCTTCCGTTCAAAACTGGAAAGAAGCTTTCTGAGAAACTGCTCTGTGTTTTGTTAATTCATCTCACAGAGTTACATCTTTCCCTTCAAGAAGCCTTTCGCTAAGGCTGTCCTTGTGGAATTGGCAAAGGGATATTTGGAAGCCCATAGAGGGCTATGGTGAAAAAGGAAATATCTTCCGTTCAAAACTGGAAAGAAGCTTTCTGAGAAACTGCTCTGTGTTCTGTTAATTCATCTCACAGAGTTACATCTTTCCCTTCAAGAAGCTTTTCGCTAAGGCTGTCCTTGTGGAATTGGCAAAGGGATATTTGGAAGCCCATAGAGGGCTATGGTGAAAAAGGAAATATCTTCCGTTCAAAACTGGAAAGAAGCTTTCTGAGAAACTGCTCTGTGTTCTGTTAATTCATCTCACAGAGTTACATCTTTCCCTTCAAGAAGCCTTTCGCTAAGGCTGTTCTTGTGGAATTGGCAAAGGGATATTTGGAAGCCCATAGAGGGCTATGGTGAAAAAGGAAATATCTTCCGTTCAAAACTGGAAAGAAGCTTTCTGAGAAACTGCTCTGTGTTCTGTTAATTCATCTCACAGAGTTACATCTTTCCCTTCAAGAAGCCTTTCGCTAAGGCTGTTCTTGTGGAATTGGCAAAGGGATATTTGGAAGCCCATAGAGGGCTATGGTGAAAAAGGAAATATCTTCCGTTCAAAACTGGAAAGAAGCTTTCTGAGAAACTGCTCTGTGTTCTGTTAATTCATCTCACAGAGTTACGTCTTTCCCTTCAAGAAGCCTTTCGCTAAGGCTGTTCTTGTGGAATTGGCAAAGGGATATTTGGAAGCCCATAGAGGGCTATGGTGAAAAAGGAAATATCTTCCGTTCAAAACTGGAAAGAAGCTTTCTGAGAAACTGCTCTGTGTTCTGTTAATTCATCTCACAGAGTTACGTCTTTCACTTCAAGAAGCCTTTCGCTAAGGCTGTTCTTGTGGAATTGGCAAAGGGATATTTGGAAGCCCATAGAGGGCTACGGTGAAAAAGGAAATATCTTCCTTTCGAAACTGGAAAGAAGCTTTCTGAGAAACTGCTCTGTGTTCTGTTAATTCATCTCACAGACTTACGTCTTTCCCTTCAAGAAGCCTTTCGCTAAGGCTGTTCTTGTGGAATTGGCAAAGGGATATTTGGAAGCCCATAGAGGGCTATGGTGAAAAAGGAAATATCTTCCGTTCGAAACTGGAAAGAAGCTTTCTGAGAAACTGCTCTGTGTTCTGTTAATTCATCTCACAGAGTTACGTCTTTCCCTTCAAGAAGCCTTTCGCTAAGGCTGTTCTTGTGGAATTGGCAAAGGGATATTTGGAAGCCCATAGAGGGCTATGGTGAAAAAGGAAATATCTTCCTTTCGAAACTGGAAAGAAGCTTTCTGAGAAACTGCTCTGTGTTCTGTTAATTCATCTCACAGAGTTACATCTTTCCCTTCAAGAAGCCTTTCGCTAAGGCTGTTCTTGTGGAATTGGCAAAGGGATATTTGGAAGCCCATAGAGGGCTATGCTGAAAAAGGAAATATCTTCCGTTCAAAACTGGAAAGAAGCTTTCTGAGAAACTGCTCTGTGTTCTGTTAATTCATCTCACAGAGTTACATCTTTCCCTTCAAGAAGCCTTTCGCTAAGGCTGTTCTTGTGGAGTTGGCAAAGGGATATTTGGAAGCCCATAGAGGGCTATGGTGAAAAAGGAAATATCTTCCGTTCAAAACTGGAAAGAAGCTTTCTGAGAAACTGCTCTGTGTTCTGTTAATTCATCTCACAGAGTTACATCTTTCCCTTCAAGAAGCCTTTCGCTAAGGCTGTTCTTGTGGAATTGGCAAAGGGATATTTGGAAGCCCATAGAGGGCTATGGTGAAAAAGGAAATATCTTCCGTTCAAAACTGGAAAGAAGCTTTCTGAGAAACTGCTCTGTGTTCTGTTAATTCATCTCACAGAGTTACATCTTTCCCTTCAAGAAGCCTTTCGCTAAGGCTGTTCTTGTGGAGTTGGCAAAGGGATATTTGGAAGCCCATAGAGGGCTATGGTGAAAAAGAAAATATCTTCCGTTCAAAACTGGAAAGAAGCTTTCTGAGAAACTGCTCTGTGTTCTGTTAATTCATCTCACAGAGTTACATCTTTCCCTTCAAGAAGCCTTTCGCTAAGGCTGTTCTTGTGGAATTGGCAAAGGGATATTTGGAAGCCCATAGAGGGCTATGGTGAAAAAGGAAATATCTTCCGTTCAAAACTGGAAAGAAGCTTTCTGAGAAACTGCTCTGTGTTCTGCTAATTCATCTCACAGAGTTACATCTTTCCCTTCAAGAAGCCTTTCGCTAAGGCTGTTCTTGTGGAATTGGCAAAGGGATATTTGGAAGCCCATAGAGGGCTATGGTGAAAAAGGAAATATCTTCCGTTCAAAACTGGAAAGAAGCTTTCTGAGAAACTGCTCTGTGTTCTATTAATTCATCTCACAGAGTTACATCTTTCCCTTCAAGAAGCCTTTCGCTAAGGCTGTCCTTGTGGAATTGGCAAAGGGATATTTGGAAGCCCATAGAGGGCTACGGTGAAAAAGGAAATATCTTCCGTTCAAAACTGGAAAGAAGCTTTCTGAGAAACTGCTCTGTGTTCTGTTAATTCATCTCACAGAGTTACATCTTTCCCTTCAAGAAGCCTTTCGCTAAGGCTGTTCTTGTGGAATTGGCAAAGGGATATTTGGAAGCCCATAGAGGGCTATGGTGAAAAAGGAAATATCTTCCGTTCCAAACTGGAAAGAAGCTTTCTGAGAAACTGCTCTGTGTTCTGTTAATTCATCTCACAGAGTTACATCTTTCCCTTCAAGAAGCCTTTCGCTAAGGCTGTTCTTGTGGAATTGGCAAAGATATATTTGGAAGCCCATAGAGGGCTATGGTGAAAAAGGAAATATCTTCCGTTCAAAACTGGAAAGAAGCTTTCTGAGAAACTGCTCTGTGTTCTGTTAATTCATCTCACAGAGTTACATCTTTCCCTTCAAGAAGCCTTTCGCTAAGGCTGTTCTTGTGGAATTGGCAAAGGGATATTTGGAAGCCCATAGAGGGCTATGGTGAAAAAGGAAATATCTTCCGTTCAAAACTGGAAAGAAGCTTTCTGAGAAACTGCTCTGTGTTCTGTTAATTCATCTCACAGAGTTACATCTTTCCCTTCAAGAAGCCTTTCGCTAAGGCTGTTCTTGTGGAATTGGCAAAGGGATATTTGGAAGCCCATAGAGGGCTATGGTGAAAAAGGAAATATCTTCCTTTCAAAACTAGAAAGAAGCTTTCTGAGAAACTGCCCTGTGTTCTGTTAATTCATCTCACAGAGTTACGTCTTTCCCTTCAAGAAGCCTTTCGCTAAGGCTGTTCTTGTGGAATTGGCAAAGGGATATTTGGAAGCCCATAGAAGGCTATGGTGAAAAAGGAAATATCTTCCTTTCAAAACTGGAAAGAAGCTTTCTGAGAAACTGCTCTGTGTTCTGTTAATTCATCTCACAGAGTTACATCTTTCCCTTCAAGAAGCCTTTCGCTAAGGCTGTTCTTGTGGAATTGGCAAAGGGATATTTGGAAGCCCATAGAGGGCTATGGTGAAAAAGGAAATATCTTCCGTTCAAAACTGGAAAGAAACTTTCTGAGAAACTGCTCTGTGTTCTGTTAATTCATCTCACAGAGTTACATCTTTCCCTTCAAGAAGCCTTTCGCTAAGGCTGTTCTTGTGGAGTTGGCAAAGGGATATTTGGAAGCCCATAGAGGGCTATGGTGAAAAAGGAAATATCTTCCGTTCAAAACTGGAAAGAAGCTTTCTGAGAAACTGCTCTGTGTTCTGTTAATTCATCTCA
The DNA here is from genome assembly GCF_047675955.1 of Chlorocebus sabaeus. Taxonomy (NCBI): domain Eukaryota; kingdom Metazoa; phylum Chordata; class Mammalia; order Primates; family Cercopithecidae; genus Chlorocebus; species Chlorocebus sabaeus. The sequence goes on from NW_027327739.1 coordinate 107,684, forward strand.
CAGAGTTACATCTTTCCCTTCAAGAAGCCTTTCGCTAAGGCTGTTCTTGTGGAATTGGCAAAGGGATATTTGGAAGCCCATAGAGGGCTATGGTGAAAAAGGAAATATCTTCCGTTCAAAACTGGAAAGAAGCTTTCTGAGAAACTGCTCTGTGTTCTGTTAATTCATCTCACAGAGTTACGTCTTTCCCTTCAAGAAGCCTTTCGCTAAGGCTGTTCTTGTGGAATTGGCAAAGGGATATTTGGAAGCCCATAGAGGGCTATGGTGAAAAAGGAAATATCTTCCGTTCAAAACTGGAAAGAAGCTTTCTGAGAAACTGCTCTGTGTTCTGTTAATTCATCTCACAGAGTTACATCTTTCCCTTGAAGAAGCCTTTCGCTAAGGCTGTTCTTGTGGAATTGGCAAAGGGATATTTGGAAGCCCATAGAGGGCTATGGTGAAAAAGGAAATATCTTCCGTTCAAAACTGGAAAGAAGCTTTCTGAGAAACTGCTCTGTGTTCTGATAATTCATCTCACAGAGTTACATCTTTCCCTTCAAGAAGCCTTTCGCTAAGGCTGTTCTTGTGCAGTTGGCAAAGGGATATTTGGAAGCCCATAGAGGGCTAGGGTGAAAAAGGAAATATCTTCCGTTCAAAACTGGAAAGAAGCTTTCTGAGAAACTGCTCTGTTTTCTGTTAATTCATCTCACAGAGTTACATCTTTCCCTTCAAGAAGCCTTTCGCTAAGGCTGTTCTTGTGGAATTGGCAAAGGGATATTTGGAAGCCCATAGAGGGCTATGGTGAAAAAGGAAATATCTTCCGTTCAAAACTGGAAAGAAGCTTTCTGAGAAACTGCTCTGTATTCTGTTAATTCATCTCACAGAGTTACATCTTTCCCTTCAAGAAGCCTTTCGCTAAGGCTGTTCTTGTGGAGTTGGCAAAGGGATATTTGGAAGCCCATAGAGGGCTATGGTGAAAAAGGAAATATCTTCCGTTCAAAAATGGAAAGAAGCTTTCTGAGAAACTGCTCTGTGTTCTGTTAATTCATCTCACAGAGTTACATCTTTCCCTTCAAGAAGCCTTTCGCTAAGGCTGTTCTTGTGGAATTGGCAAGGGATATTTGGAAGCCCATAGAGGGCTATGGTGAAAAAGGAAATATCTTCCGTTCAAAACTGGAAAGAAGCTTTCTGAGAAACTGCTCTGTGTTCTGTTAATTCATCTCACAGAGTTACATCTTTCCCTTCAAGAAGCCTTTCGCTAAGGCTGTTCTTGTGGAATTGGCAAAGGGATATTTGGAAGCCCATAGAGGGCTATGGTGAAAAAGGAAATATCTTCCGTTCAAAACTGGAAAGAAGCTTTCTGAGAAACTGCTCTGTGTTCTGATAATTCATCTCACAGAGTTACATCTTTCCCTTCAAGAAGCCTTTCGCTAAGGCTGTTCTTGTGCAGTTGGCAAAGGGATATTTGGAAGCCCATAGAGGGCTATGGTGAAAAAGGAAATATCTTCCGTTCAAAACTGGAAAGAAGCTTTCTGAGAAACTGCTCTGTGTTCTGTTAATTCATCTCACAGAGTTACATCTTTCCCTTCAAGAAGCCTTTCGCTAAGGCTGTTCTTGTGGAATTGGCAAAGGGATATTTGGAAGCCCATAGAGGGCTATGGTGAAAAAGGAAATATCTTCCGTTCAAAACTGGAAAGAAGCTTTCTGAGAAACTGCTCTGTGTTCTGTTAATTCATCTCACAGAGTTACATCTTTCCCTTCAAGAAGCCTTTCGCTAAGGCTGTTCTTGTGGAGTTGGCAAAGGGATATTTGGAAGCCCATAGAGGGCTATGGTGAAAAAGGAAATATCTTCCGTTCAAAACTGGAAAGAAGCTTTCTGAGAAACTGCTCTGTGTTCTGTTAATTCATCTCACAGAGTTACATCTTTCCCTTCAAGAAGCCTTTCGCTAAGGCTGTTCTTGTGGAATTGGCAAGGGATATTTGGAAGCCCATAGAGGGCTATGGTGAAAAAGGAAATATCTTCCGTTCAAAAATGGAAAGAAGCTTTCTGAGAAACTGCTCTGTGTTCTGTTAATTCATCTCACAGAGTTACATCTTTCCCTTCAAGAAGCCTTTCGCTAAGGCTGTCCTTGTGGAATTGGCAAAGGGATATTTGGAAGCCCATAGAGGGCTATGGTGAAAAAGGAAATATCTTCCTTTCAAAACTGGAAAGAAGCTTTCTGAGAAACTGCTCTGTGTTCTGTTAATTCATCTCACAGAGTTACGTCTTTCCCTTCAAGAAGCCTTTCGCTAAGGCTGTTCTTGTGGAATTGGCAAAGGGATATTTGGAAGCCCAAAGAAGGCTATGGTGAAAAAGGAAATATCTTCCTTTCAAAACTGGAAAGAAGCTTTCTGAGAAACTGCTCTGTGTTCTGTTAATTCATCTCACAGAGTTACATCTTTGCCTTCAAGAAGCCTTTCGCTAAGGCTGTTCTTGTGGAATTGGCAAAGGGATATTTGGAAGCCCATAGAGGGCTATGGTGAAAAAGGAAATATCTTCCGTTCAAAACTGGAAAGAAGCTTTCTGAGAAACTGCTCTGTGTTCTGTTAATTCATCTCACAGAGTTACATCTTTCCCTTCAAGAAGCCTTTCGCTAAGGCTGTTCTTGTGGAGTTGGCAAAGGGATATTTGGAAGCCCATAGAGGGCTATGGTGAAAAAGGAAATATCTTCCGTTCAAAACTGGAAAGAAGCTTTCTGAGAAACTGCTCTGTGTTCTGTTAATTCATCTCACAGAGTTACATCTTTCCCTTCAAGAAGCCTTTCGCTAAGGCTGTTCTTGTGGAATTGGCAAAGGGATATTTGGAAGCCCTTAGAGGGCTATGGTGAAAAAGGAAATCTCTTCCGTTCAAAACTGGAAAGAAGCTTTCTGAGAAACTGCTCTGTGTTCTGTTAATTCATCTCACAGAGTTACATCTTTCCCTTCAAGAAGCCTTTCGCTAAGGCTGTTCTTGTGGAGTTGGCAAAGGGATATTTGGAAGCCCTTAGAGGGCTATGGTGAAAAAGCAAATATCTTCCGTTCAAAACTGGAAAGAAGCTTTCTGAGAAACTGCTCTGTGTTCTGTTAATTCATCTCACAGAGTTACATCTTTCCCTTCAAGAAGCCTTTCGCTAAGGCTGTTCTTGTGGAATTGGCAAAGGGATATTTGGAAGCCCATAGAGGGCTATGGTGAAAAAGGAAATATCTTCCGTTCAAAACTGGAAAGAATCTTTCTGAGAAACTGCTCTGTGTTCTGTTAATTCATCTCACAGAGTTACATCTTTCCCTTCAAGAAGCCTTTCGCTAAGGCTGTTCTTGTGGAATTGGCAAAGGGATATTTGGAAGCCCATAGAGGGCTATGGTGAAAAAGGAAATATCTTCCGTTCAAAACTGGAAAGAAGCTTTCTGAGAAACTGCTCTGTGTTCTGTTAATTCATCTCACAGAGTTACATCTTTCCCTTCAAGAAGCCTTTCGCTAAGGCTGTCCTTGTGGAATTGGCAAAGGGATATTTGGAAGCCCATAGAGGGCTATGGTGAAAAAGGAAATATCTTCCGTTCAAAACTGGAAAGAAGCTTTCTGAGAAACTGCTCTGTGTTCTGTTAATTCATCTCACAGAGTTACATCTTTCCCTTCAAGAAGCCTTTCGCTAAGGCTGTTCTTGTGGAATTGGCAAGGGATATTTGGAAGCCCATAGAGGGCTATGGTGAAAAAGGAAATATCTTCCTTTCGAAACTGGAAAGAAGCTTTCTTTGAAACTGCTCTGTGTTCTGTTAATTCATCTCACAGACTTACGTCTTTCCCTTCAAGAAGCCTTTCGCTAAGGCTGTTCTTGTGGAATTGGCAAAGGGATATTTGGAAGCCCATAGAGGGCTATGGTGAAAAAGGAAATATCTTCCGTTCGAAACTGGAAAGAAGCTTTCTGAGAAACTGCTCTGTGTTCTGTTAATTCATCTCACAGAGTTACGTCTTTCCCTTCAAGAAGCCTTTCGCTAAGGCTGTTCTTGTGGAATTGGCAAAGGGATATTTGGAAGCCCATAGAGGGCTATGGTGAAAAAGGAAATATCTTCCGTTCAAAACTGGAAAGAAGCTTTCTGAGAAACTGCTCTGTGTTCTGTTAATTCATCTCACAGAGTTACATCATTCCCTTCAAGAAGCCTTTCGCTAAGGCTGTTCTTGTGGAATTGGCAAAGGGATATTTGGAAGCCCATAGAGGGCTATGCTGAAAAAGGAAATATCTTCCGTTCAAAACTGGAAAGAAGCTTTCTGAGAAACTGCTCTGTGTTCTGTTAATTCATCTCACAGAGTTACATCTTTCCCTTCAAGAAGCCTTTCGCTAAGGCTGTTCTTGTGGAGTTGGCAAAGGGATATTTGGAAGCCCATAGAGGGCTATGGTGAAAAAGGAAATATCTTCCGTTCAAAACTGGAAAGAAGCTTTCTGAGAAACTGCTCTGTGTTCTGTTAATTCATCTCACAGAGTTACATCTTTCCCTTCAAGAAGCCTTTCGCTAAGGCTGTTCTTGTGGAATTGGCAAAGGGATATTTGGAAGCCCATAGAGGGCTATGGTGAAAAAGGAAATATCTTCCGTTCAAAACTGGAAAGAAGCTTTCTGAGAAACTGCTCTGTGTTCTGTTAATTCATCTCACAGAGTTACATCTTTCCCTTCAAGAAGCCTTTCGCTAAGGCTGTCCTTGTGGAATTGGCAAAGGGATATTTGGAAGCCCATAGAGGGCTATGGTGAAAAAGGAAATATCTTCCGTTCAAAACTGGAAAGAAGCTTTCTGAGAAACTGCTCTGTGTTCTGTTAATTCATCTCACAGAGTTACATCTTTCCCTTCAAGAAGCTTTTCGCTAAGGCTGTCCTTGTGGAATTGGCAAAGGGATATTTGGAAGCCCATAGAGGGCTATGGTGAAAAAGGAAATATCTTCCGTTCAAAACTGGAAAGAAGCTTTCTGAGAAACTGCTCTGTGTTCTGTTAATTCATCTCACAGAGTTACATCTTTCCCTTCAAGAAGCCTTTCGCTAAGGCTGTTCTTGTGGAATTGGCAAAGGGATATTTGGAAGCCCATAGAGGGCTATGGTGAAAAAGGAAATATCTTCCGTTCAAAACTGGAAAGAAGCTTTCTGAGAAACTGCTCTGTGTTCTGTTAATTCATCTCACAGAGTTACATCTTTCCCTTCAAGAAGCCTTTCGCTAAGGCTGTTCTTGTGGAATTGGCAAAGGGATATTTGGAAGCCCATAGAGGGCTATGGTGAAAAAGGAAATATCTTCCGTTCGAAACTGGAAAGAAGCTTTCTGAGAAACTGCTCTGTGTTCTGTTAATTCATCTCACAGAGTTACGTCTTTCCCTTCAAGAAGCCTTTCGCTAAGGCTGTTCTTGTGGAATTGGCAAAGGGATATTTGGAAGCCCATAGAGGGCTATGGTGAAAAAGGAAATATCTTCCTTTCGAAACTGGAAAGAAGCTTTCTGAGAAACTGCTCTGTGTTCTGTTAATTCATCTCACAGAGTTACATCTTTCCCTTCAAGAAGCCTTTCGCTAAGGCTGTTCTTGTGGAATTGGCAAAGGGATATTTGGAAGCCCATAGAGGGCTATGCTGAAAAAGGAAATATCTTCCGTTCAAAACTGGAAAGAAGCTTTCTGAGAAACTGCTCTGTGTTCTGTTAATTCATCTCACAGAGTTACATCTTTCCCTTCAAGAAGCCTTTCGCTAAGGCTGTTCTTGTGGAGTTGGCAAAGGGATATTTGGAAGCCCATAGAGGGCTATGGTGAAAAAGGAAATATCTTCCGTTCAAAACTGGAAAGAAGCTTTCTGAGAAACTGCTCTGTGTTCTGTTAATTCATCTCACAGAGTTACATCTTTCCCTTCAAGAAGCCTTTCGCTAAGGCTGTTCTTGTGGAATTGGCAAAGGGATATTTGGAAGCCCATAGAGGGCTATGGTGAAAAAGGAAATATCTTCCGTTCAAAACTGGAAAGAAGCTTTCTGAGAAACTGCTCTGTGTTCTGTTAATTCATCTCACAGAGTTACATCTTTCCCTTCAAGAAGCCTTTCGCTAAGGCTGTTCTTGTGGAGTTGGCAAAGGGATATTTGGAAGCCCATAGAGGGCTATGGTGAAAAAGGAAATATCTTCCGTTCAAAACTGGAAAGAAGCTTTCTGAGAAACTGCTCTGTGTTCTGTTAATTCATCTCACAGAGTTACATCTTTCCCTTCAAGAAGCCTTTCGCTAAGGCTGTTCTTGTGGAATTGGCAAAGGGATATTTGGAAGCCCATAGAGGGCTATGGTGAAAAAGGAAATATCTTCCGTTCAAAACTGGAAAGAAGCTTTCTGAGAAACTGCTCTGTGTTCTGCTAATTCATCTCACAGAGTTACATCTTTCCCTTCAAGAAGCCTTTCGCTAAGGCTGTTCTTGTGGAATTGGCAAAGGGATATTTGGAAGCCCATAGAGGGCTATGGTGAAAAAGGAAATATCTTCCGTTCAAAACTGGAAAGAAGCTTTCTGAGAAACTGCTCTGTGTTCTATTAATTCATCTCACAGAGTTACATCTTTCCCTTCAAGAAGCCTTTCGCTAAGGCTGTCCTTGTGGAATTGGCAAAGGGATATTTGGAAGCCCATAGAGGGCTATGGTGAAAAAGGAAATATCTTCCGTTCAAAACTGGAAAGAAGCTTTCTGAGAAACTGCTCTGTGTTCTGTTAATTCATCTCACAGAGTTACATCTTTCCCTTCAAGAAGCCTTTCGCTAAGGCTGTTCTTGTGGAATTGGCAAAGGGATATTTGGAAGCCCATAGAGGGCTATGGTGAAAAAGGAAATATCTTCCGTTCAAAACTGGAAAGAAGCTTTCTGAGAAACTGCTCTGTGTTCTGTTAATTCATCTCACAGAGTTACATCTTTCCCTTCAAGAAGCCTTTCGCTAAGGCTGTTCTTGTGGAATTGGCAAAGATATATTTGGAAGCCCATAGAGGGCTATGGTGAAAAAGGAAATATCTTCCGTTCAAAACTGGAAAGAAGCTTTCTGAGAAACTGCTCTGTGTTCTGTTAATTCATCTCACAGAGTTACATCTTTCCCTTCAAGAAGCCTTTCGCTAAGGCTGTTCTTGTGGAATTGGCAAAGGGATATTTGGAAGCCCATAGAGGGCTATGGTGAAAAAGGAAATATCTTCCGTTCAAAACTGGAAAGAAGCTTTCTGAGAAACTGCTCTGTGTTCTGTTAATTCATCTCACAGAGTTACATCTTTCCCTTCAAGAAGCCTTTCGCTAAGGCTGTTCTTGTGGAATTGGCAAAGGGATATTTGGAAGCCCATAGAGGGCTACGGTGAAAAAGGAAATATCTTCCTTTCAAAACTAGAAAGAAGCTTTCTGAGAAACTGCCCTGTGTTCTGTTAATTCATCTCACAGAGTTACGTCTTTCCCTTCAAGAAGCCTTTCGCTAAGGCTGTTCTTGTGGAATTGGCAAAGGGATATTTGGAAGCCCATAGAAGGCTATGGTGAAAAAGGAAATACCTTCCTTTCAAAACTGGAAAGAAGCTTTCTGAGAAACTGCTCTGTGTTCTGTTAATTCATCTCACAGAGTTACATCTTTCCCTTCAAGAAGCCTTTCGCTAAGGCTGTCCTTGTGGAATTGGCAAAGGGATATTTGGAAGCCCATAGAGGGCTATGGTGAAAAAGGAAATATCTTCCGTTCAAAACTGGAAAGAAGCTTTCTGAGAAACTGCTCTGTGTTCTGTTAATTCATCTCACAGAGTTACATCTTTCCCTTCAAGAAGCCTTTCGCTAAGGCTGTTCTTGTGGAATTGGCAAAGGGATATTTGGAAGCCCATAGAGGGCTATGGTGAAAAAGGAAATATCTTCCGTTCAAAACTGGAAAGAAGCTTTCTGAGAAACTGCTCTGTGTTCTGTTAATTCATCTCACAGAGTTACATCTTTCCCTTCAAGAAGCCTTTCGCTAAGGCTGTTCTTGTGGAATTGGCAAAGATATATTTGGAAGCCCATAGAGGGCTATGGTGAAAAAGGAAATATCTTCCGTTCGAAACTGGAAAGAAGCTTTCTGAGAAACTGCTCTGTGTTCTGTTAATTCATCTCACAGAGTTACATCTTTCCCTTCAAGAAGCCTTTCGCTAAGGCTGTTCTTGTGGAATTGGCTAAGGGATATTTGGAAGCCCATAGAGGGCTATGGTGAAAAAGGAAATATCTTCCGTTCAAAACTGGAAAGAAGCTTTCTGAGAAACTGCTCTGTGTTCTGTTAATTCATCTCACAGAGTTACATCTTTCCCTTCAAGAAGCCTTTCGCTAAGGCTGTTCTTGTGGAATTGGCAAAGGGATATTTGGAAGCCCATAGAGGGCTATGGTGAAAAAGGAAATATCTTCCTTTCAAAACTAGAAAGAAGCTTTCTGAGAAACTGCCCTGTGTTCTGTTAATTCATCTCACAGAGTTACGTCTTTCCCTTCAAGAAGCCTTTCGCTAAGGCTGTTCTTGTGGAATTGGCAAAGGGATATTTGGAAGCCCATAGAAGGCTATGGTGAAAAAGGAAATATCTTCCTTTCAAAACTGGAAAGAAGCTTTCTGAGAAACTGCTCTGTGTTCTGTTAATTCATCTCACAGAGTTACATCTTTCCCTTCAAGAAGCCTTTCGCTAAGGCTGTTCTTGTGGAATTGGCAAAGGGATATTTGGAAGCCCATAGAGGGCTATGGTGAAAAAGGAAATATCTTCCGTTCAAAACTGGAAAGAAACTTTCTGAGAAACTGCTCTGTGTTCTGTTAATTCATCTCACAGAGTTACATCTTTCCCTTCAAGAAGCCTTTCGCTAAGGCTGTTCTTGTGGAGTTGGCAAAGGGATATTTGGAAGCCCATAGAGGGCTATGGTGAAAAAGGAAATATCTTCCGTTCAAAACTGGAAAGAAGCTTTCTGAGAAACTGCTCTGTGTTCTGTTAATTCATCTCACAGAGTTACATCTTTCCCTTCAAGAAGCCTTTCGCTAAGGCTGTTCTTGTGGAATTGGCAAAGGGATATTTGGAAGCCCATAGAGGGCTATGGTGAAAAAGGAAATATCTTCCGTTCAAAACTGGAAAGAAGCTTTCTGAGAAACTGCTCTGTGTTCTGTTAATTCATCTCACAGAGTTACGTCTTTCCCTTCAAGAAGCCTTTCGCTAAGGCTGTTCTTGTGGAATTGGCAAAGGGATATTTGGAAGCCCATAGAGGGCTATGGTGAAAAAGGAAATATCTTCCGTTCAAAACTGGAAAGAAGCTTTCTGAGAAACTGCTCTGTGTTCTGTTAATTCATCTCACAGAGTTACATCTTTCCCTTGAAGAAGCCTTTCGCTAAGGCTGTTCTTGTGGAATTGGCAAAGGGATATTTGGAAGCCCATAGAGGGCTATGGTGAAAAAGGAAATATCTTCCGTTCAAAACTGGAAAGAAGCTTTCTGAGAAACTGCTCTGTGTTCTGATAATTCATCTCACAGAGTTACATCTTTCCCTTCAAGAAGCCTTTCGCTAAGGCTGTTCTTGTGCAGTTGGCAAAGGGATATTTGGAAGCCCATAGAGGGCTATGGTGAAAAAGGAAATATCTTCCGTTCAAAACTGGAAAGAAGCTTTCTGAGAAACTGCTCTGTGTTCTGTTAATTCATCTCACAGAGTTACATCTTTCCCTTCAAGAAGCCTTTCGCTAAGGCTGTTCTTGTGGAATTGGCAAAGGGATATTTGGAAGCCCATAGAGGGCTATGGTGAAAAAGGAAATATCTTCCGTTCAAAACTGGAAAGAAGCTTTCTGAGAAACTGCTCTGTATTCTGTTAATTCATCTCACAGAGTTACATCTTTCCCTTCAAGAAGCCTTTCGCTAAGGCTGTTCTTGTGGAATTGGCAAAGGGATATTTGGAAGCCCATAGAGGGCTATGGTGAAAAAGGAAATATCTTCCGTTCAAAACTGGAAAGAAGCTTTCTGAGAAACTGCTCTGTGTTCTGTTAATTCATCTCACAGAGTTACATCTTTCCCTTCAAGAAGCCTTTCGCTAAGGCTGTTCTTGTGGAATTGGAAAAGGGATATTTGGAAGCCCATAGAGGGCTATGGTGAAAAAGGAAATATCTTCCTTTCAAAACTAGAAAGAAGCTTTCTGAGAAACTGCCCTGTGTTCTGTTAATTCATCTCACAGAGTTACGTCTTTCCCTTCAAGAAGCCTTTCGCTAAGGCTGTTCTTGTGGAATTGGCAAAGGGATATTTGGAAGCCCATAGAAGGCTATGGTGAAAAAGGAAATATCTTCCTTTCAAAACAGGAAAGAAGCTTTCTGAGAAACTGCTCTGTGTTCTGTTAATTCATCTCACAGAGTTACATGTTTCCCTTCAAGAAGCCTTTCGCTAAGGCTGTTCTTGTGGAATTGGCAAAGGGATATTTGGAAGCCCATAGAGGGCTATGGTGAAAAAGGAAATATCTTCCGTTCAAAACTGGAAAGAAACTTTCTGAGAAACTGCTCTGTGTTCTGTTAATTCATCTCACAGAGTTACATCTTTCCCTTCAAGAAGCCTTTCGCTAAGGCTGTTCTTGTGGAGTTGGCAAAGGGATATTTGGAAGCCCATAGAGGGCTATGGTGAAAAAGGAAATATCTTCCGTTCAAAACTGGAAAGAAGCTTTCTGAGAAACTGCTCTGTGTTCTGTTAATTCATCTCACAGAGTTACATCTTTCCCTTCAAGAAGCCTTTCGCTAAGGCTGTTCTTGTGGAATTGGCAAAGGGATATTTGGAAGCCCATAGAGGGCTATGGTGAAAAAGGAAATATCTTCCGTTCAAAACTGGAAAGAAGCTTTCTGAGAAACTGCTCTGTGTTCTGTTAATTCATCTCACAGAGTTACGTCTTTCCCTTCAAGAAGCCTTTCGCTAAGGCTGTTCTTGTGGAATTGGCAAAGGGATATTTGGAAGCCCATAGAGGGCTATGGTGAAAAAGGAAATATCTTCCGTTCAAAACTGGAAAGAAGCTTTCTGAGAAACTGCTCTGTGTTCTGTTAATTCATCTCACAGAGTTACATCTTTCCTTGAAGAAGCCTTTCGCTAAGGCTATTCTTGTGGAATTGGCAAAGGGATATTTGGAAGCCCATAGAGGGCTATGGTGAAAAAGGAAATATCTTCCGTTCAAAACTGGAAAGAAGCTTTCTGAGAAACTGCTCTGTGTTCTGATAATTCATCTCACAGAGTTACATCTTTCCCTTCAAGAAGCCTTTCGCTAAGGCTGTTCTTGTGCAGTTGGCAAAGGGATATTTGGAAGCCCATAGAGGGCTATGGTGAAAAAGGAAATATCTTCCGTTCAAAACTGGAAAGAAGCTTTCTGAGAAACTGCTCTGTGTTCTGTTAATTCATCTCACAGAGTTACATCTTTCCCTTCAAGAAGCCTTTCGCTAAGGCTGTTCTTGTGGAATTGGCAAAGGGATATTTGGAAGCCCATAGAGGGCTATGGTGAAAAAGGAAATATCTTCCGTTCAAAACTGGAAAGAAGCTTTCTGAGAAACTGCTCTGTATTCTGTTAATTCATCTCACAGAGTTACATCTTTCCCTTCAAGAAGCCTTTCGCTAAGGCTGTTCTTGTGGAGTTGGCAAAGGGATATTTGGAAGCCCATAGAGGGCTATGGTGAAAAAGGAAATATCTTCCGTTCAAAACTGGAAAGAAGCTTTCTGAGAAACTGCTCTGTGTTCTGTTAATTCATCTCACAGAGTTACATCTTTCCCTTCAAGAAGCCTTTCGCTAAGGCTGTTCTTGGGGAATTGGCAAAGGGATATTTGGAAGCCCATAGAGGGCTATGGTGAAAAAGGAAATATCTTCCGTTCAAAACTGGAAAGAAGCTTTCTGAGAAACTGCTCTGTGTTCTGTTAATTCATCTCACAGAGTTACATCTTTCCCTTCAAGAAGCCTTTCGCTAAGGCTGTTCTTGTGGAATTGGCAAAGGGATATTTGGAAGCCCATAGAGGGCTATGGTGAAAAAGGAAATATCTTCCGTTCAAAACTGGAAAGAAGCTTTCTGAGAAACTGCTCTGTGTTCTGTTAATTCATCTCACAGAGTTACATCTTTCCCTTCAAGAAGCCTTTCGCTAAGGCTGTCCTTGTGGAATTGGCAAAGGGATATTTGGAAGCCCATAGAGGGCTATGGTGAAAAAGGAAATATCTTCCGTTCAAAACTGGAAAGAAGCTTTCTGAGAAACTGCTCTGTGTTCTGTTAATTCATCTCACAGAGTTACATCTTTCCCTTCAAGAAGCCTTTCGCTAAGGCTGTCCTTGTGGAATTGGCAAAGGGATATTTGGAAGCCCATAGAGGGCTATGGTGAAAAAGGAAATATCTTCCGTTCAAAACTGGAAAGAAGCTTTCTGAGAAACTGCTCTGTGTTCTGTTAATTCATCTCACAGAGTTACATCTTTCCCTTCAAGAAGCCTTTCGCTAAGGCTGTCCTTGTGGAATTGGCAAAGGGATATTTGGAAGCCCATAGAGGGCTATGGTGAAAAAGGAAATATCTTCCGTTCAAAACTGGAAAGAAGCTTTCTGAGAAACTGCTCTGTGTTCTGTTAATTCATCTCACAGAGTTACATCTTTCCCTTCAAGAAGCCTTTCGCTAAGGCTGTTCTTGTGGAATTGGCAAAGGGATATTTGGAAGCCCATAGAGGGCTATGGTGAAAAAGGAAATATCTTCCGTTCAAAACTGGAAAGAAGCTTTCTGAGAAACTGCTCTGTGTTCTGTTAATTCATCTCACAGAGTTACATCTTTCCCTTCAAGAAGCCTTTCGCTAAGGCTGTTCTTGTGGAATTGGCAAAGGGATATTTGGAAGCCCATAGAGGGCTATGGTGAAAAAGGAAATATCTTCCGTTCAAAACTGGAAAGAAGCTTTCTGAGAAACTGCTCTGTGTTCTGTTAATTCATCTCACAGAGTTACGTCTTTCCCTTCAAGAAGCCTTTCGCTAAGGCTGTTCTTGTGGAATTGGCAAAGGGATATTTGGAAGCCCATAGAGGGCTATGGTGAAAAAGGAAATATCTTCCGTTCAAAACTGGAAAGAAGCTTTCTGAGAAACTGCTCTGTGTTCTGTTAATTCATCTCACAGAGTTACATCTTTCCTTGAAGAAGCCTTTCGCTAAGGCTATTCTTGTGGAATTGGCAAAGGGATATTTTTAAGCCCATAGAGGGCTATGGTGAAAAAGGAAATATCTTCCGTTCAAAACTGGAAAGAAGCTTTCTGAGAAACTGCTCTGTGTTCTGATAATTCATCTCACAGAGTTACATCTTTCCCTTCAAGAAGCCTTTCGCTAAGGCTGTTCTTGTGCAGTTGGCAAAGGGATATTTGGAAGCCCATAGAGGGCTATGGTGAAAAAGGAAATATCTTCCGTTCAAAACTTGAAAGAAGCTTTCTGAGAAACTGCTCTGTGTTCTGTTAATTCATCTCACAGAGTTACATCTTTCCCTTCAAGAAGCCTTTCGCTAAGGCTGTTCTTGGGGAATTGGCAAAGGGATATTTGGAAGCCCATAGAGGGCTATGGTGAAAAAGGAAATATCTTCCGTTCAAAACTGGAAAGAAGCTTTCTGAGAAACTGCTCTGTGTTCTGTTAATTCATCTCACAGAGTTACATCTTTCCCTTCAAGAAGCCTTTCGCTAAGGCTGTTCTTGTGGAATTGGCAAAGGGATATTTGGAAGCCCATAGAGGGCTATGGTGAAAAAGGAAATATCTTCCGTTCAAAACTGGAAAGAAGCTTTCTGAGAAACTGCTCTGTGTTCTGTTAATTCATCTCACAGAGTTACATCTTTCCCTTCAAGAAGCCTTTCGCTAAGGCTGTTCTTGTGGAATTGGCAAAGGGATATTTGGAAGCCCATAGAGGGCTATGGTGAAAAAGGAAATATCTTCCTTTCAAAACTAGAAAGAAGCTTTCTGAGAAACTGCCCTGTGTTCTGTTAATTCATCTCACAGAGTTACGTCTTTCCCTTCAAGAAGCCTTTCGCTAAGGCTGTTCTTGTGGAATTGGCAAAGGGATATTTGGAAGCCCATAGAAGGCTATGGTGAAAAAGGAAATATCTTCCTTTCAAAACAGGAAAGAAGCTTTCTGAGAAACTGCTCTGTGTTCTGTTAATTCATCTCACAGAGTTACATCTTTCCCTTCAAGAAGCCTTTCGCTAAGGCTGTTCTTGTGGAATTGGCAAAGGGATATTTGGAAGCCCATAGAGGGCTATGGTGAAAAAGGAAATATCTTCCGTTCAAAACTGGAAAGAAACTTTCTGAGAAACTGCTCTGTGTTCTGTTAATTCATCTCACAGAGTTACATCTTTCCCTTCAAGAAGCCTTTCGCTAAGGCTGTTCTTGTGGAGTTGGCAAAGGGATATTTGGAAGCCCATAGAGGGCTATGGTGAAAAAGGAAATATCTTCCGTTCAAAACTGGAAAGAAGCTTTCTGAGAAACTGCTCTGTGTTCTGTTAATTCATCTCACAGAGTTACATCTTTCCCTTCAAGAAGCCTTTCGCTAAGGCTGTTCTTGTGGAATTGGCAAAGGGATATTTGGAAGCCCATAGAGGGCTATGGTGAAAAAGGAAATATCTTCCGTTCAAAACTGGAAAGAAGCTTTCTGAGAAACTGCTCTGTGTTCTGTTAATTCATCTCACAGAGTTACGTCTTTCCCTTCAAGAAGCCTTTCGCTAAGGCTGTTCTTGTGGAATTGGCAAAGGGATATTTGGAAGCCCATAGAGGGCTATGGTGAAAAAGGAAATATCTTCCGTTCAAAACTGGAAAGAAGCTTTCTGAGAAACTGCTCTGTGTTCTGTTAATTCATCTCACAGAGTTACATCTTTCCTTGAAGAAGCCTTTCGCTAAGGCTATTCTTGTGGAATTGGCAAAGGGATATTTGGAAGCCCATAGAGGGCTATGGTGAAAAAGGAAATATCTTCCGTTCAAAACTGGAAAGAAGCTTTCTGAGAAACTGCTCTGTGTTCTGATAATTCATCTCACAGAGTTACATCTTTCCCTTCAAGAAGCCTTTCGCTAAGGCTGTTCTTGTGCAGTTGGCAAAGGGATATTTGGAAGCCCATAGAGGGCTATGGTGAAAAAGGAAATATCTTCCGTTCAAAACTGGAAAGAAGCTTTCTGAGAAACTGCTCTGTGTTCTGTTAATTCATCTCACAGAGTTACATCTTTCCCTTCAAGAAGCCTTTCGCTAAGGCTGTTCTTGTGGAATTGGCAAAGGGATATTTGGAAGCCCATAGAGGGCTATGGTGAAAAAGGAAATATCTTCCGTTCAAAACTGGAAAGAAGCTTTCTGAGAAACTGCTCTGTATTCTGTTAATTCATCTCACAGAGTTACATCTTTCCCTTCAAGAAGCCTTTCGCTAAGGCTGTTCTTGTGGAGTTGGCAAAGGGATATTTGGAAGCCCATAGAGGGCTATGGTGAAAAAGGAAATATCTTCCGTTCAAAACTGGAAAGAAGCTTTCTGAGAAACTGCTCTGTGTTCTGTTAATTCATCTCACAGAGTTACATCTTTCCCTTCAAGAAGCCTTTCGCTAAGGCTGTTCTTGGGGAATTGGCAAAGGGATATTTGGAAGCCCATAGAGGGCTATGGTGAAAAAGGAAATATCTTCCGTTCAAAACTGGAAAGAAGCTTTCTGAGAAACTGCTCTGTGTTCTGTTAATTCATCTCACAGAGTTACATCTTTCCCTTCAAGAAGCCTTTCGCTAAGGCTGTTCTTGTGGAATTGGCAAAGGGATATTTGGAAGCCCATAGAGGGCTATGGTGAAAAAGGAAATATCTTCCGTTCAAAACTGGAAAGAAGCTTTCTGAGAAACTGCTCTGTGTTCTGTTAATTCATCTCACAGAGTTACATCTTTCCCTTGAAGAAGCCTTTCGCTAAGGCTGTTCTTGTGGAATTGGCAAAGGGATATTTGGAAGCCCATAGAGGGCTATGGTGAAAAAGGAAATATCTTCCGTTCAAAACTGGAAAGAAGCTTTCTGAGAAACTGCTCTGTGTTCTGTTAATTCATCTCACAGAGTTACATCTTTCCCTTCAAGAAGCCTTTCGCTAAGGCTGTCCTTGTGGAATTGGCAAAGGGATATTTGGAAGCCCATAGAGGGCTATGGTGAAAAAGGAAATATCTTCCGTTCAAAACTGGAAAGAAGCTTTCTGAGAAACTGCTCTGTGTTCTGTTAATTCATCTCACAGAGTTACATCTTTCCCTTCAAGAAGCCTTTCGCTAAGGCTGTTCTTGTGGAATTGGCAAAGGGATATTTGGAAGCCCATAGAGGGCTATGGTGAAAAAGGAAATATCTTCCGTTCAAAACTGGAAAGAAGCTTTCTGAGAAACTGCTCTGTGTTCTGTTAATTCATCTCACAGAGTTACATCTTTCCCTTCAAGAAGCCTTTCGCTAAGGCTGTTCTTGTGGAATTGGCAAAGGGATATTTGGAAGCCCATAGAGGGCTATGGTGAAAAAGGAAATATCTTCCGTTCAAAACTGGAAAGAAGCTTTCTGAGAAACTGCTCTGTGTTCTGTTAATTCATCTCACAGAGTTACGTCTTTCCCTTCAAGAAGCCTTTCGCTAAGGCTGTTCTTGTGGAATTGGCAAAGGGATATTTGGAAGCCCATAGAGGGCTATGGTGAAAAAGGAAATATCTTCCGTTCAAAACTGGAAAGAAGCTTTCTGAGAAACTGCTCTGTGTTCTGTTAATTCATCTCACAGAGTTACATCTTTCCTTGAAGAAGCCTTTCGCTAAGGCTATTCTTGTGGAATTGGCAAAGGGATATTTTTAAGCCCATAGAGGGCTATGGTGAAAAAGGAAATATCTTCCGTTCAAAACTGGAAAGAAGCTTTCTGAGAAACTGCTCTGTGTTCTGATAATTCATCTCACAGAGTTACATCTTTCCCTTCAAGAAGCCTTTCGCTAAGGCTGTTCTTGTGCAGTTGGCAAAGGGATATTTGGAAGCCCATAGAGGGCTATGGTGAAAAAGGAAATATCTTCCGTTCAAAACTGGAAAGAAGCTTTCTGAGAAACTGCTCTGTGTTCTGTTAATTCATCTCACAGAGTTACATCTTTCCCTTCAAGAAGCCTTTCGCTAAGGCTGTTCTTGTGGAATTGGCAAAGGGATATTTGGAAGCCCATAGAGGGCTATGGTGAAAAAGGAAATATCTTCCGTTCAAAACTGGAAAGAAGCTTTCTGAGAAACTGCTCTGTATTCTGTTAATTCATCTCACAGAGTTACATCTTTCCCTTCAAGAAGCCTTTCGCTAAGGCTGTTCTTGTGGAGTTGGCAAAGGGATATTTGGAAGCCCATAGAGGGCTATGGTGAAAAAGGAAATATCTTCCGTTCAAAACTGGAAAGAAGCTTTCTGAGAAACTGCTCTGTGTTCTGTGAATTCATCTCACAGAGTTACATCTTTCCCTTCAAGAAGCCTTTCGCTAAGGCTGTTCTTGGGGAATTGGCAAAGGGATATTTGGAAGCCCATAGAGGGCTATGGTGAAAAAGGAAATATCTTCCGTTCAAAACTGGAAAGAAGCTTTCTGAGAAACTGCTCTGTGTTCTGTTAATTCATCTCACAGAGTTACATCTTTCCCTTCAAGAAGCCTTTCGCTAAGGCTGTTCTTGTGGAATTGGCAAAGGGATATTTGGAAGCCCATAGAGGGCTATGGTGAAAAAGGAAATATCTTCCGTTCAAAACTGGAAAGAAGCTTTCTGAGAAACTGCTCTGTGTTCTGTTAATTCATCTCACAGAGTTACATCTTTCCCTTCAAGAAGCCTTTCGCTAAGGCTGTCCTTGTGGAATTGGCAAAGGGATATTTGGAAGCCCATAGAGGGCTATGGTGAAAAAGGAAATATCTTCCGTTCAAAACTGGAAAGAAGCTTTCTGAGAAACTGCTCTGTGTTCTGTTAATTCATCTCACAGAGTTAGATCTTTCCCTTCAAGAAGACTTTCGCTAAGGCTGTCCTTGTGGAATTGGCAAAGGGATATTTGGAAGCCCATAGAGGGCTATGGTGAAAAAGGAAATATCTTCCGTTCAAAACTGGAAAGAAGCTTTCTGAGAAACTGCTCTGTGTTCTGTTAATTCATCTCACAGAGTTACATCTTTCCCTTCAAGAAGCCTTTCGCTAAGGCTGTTCTTGTGGAATTGGCAAAGGGATATTTGGAAGCCCATAGAGGGCTATGGTGAAAAAGGAAATATCTTCCGTTCAAAACTGGAAAGAAGCTTTCTGAGAAACTGCTCTGTGTTCTGTTAATTCATCTCACAGAGTTACATCTTTCCCTTCAAGAAGCCTTTCGCTAAGGCTGTTCTTGTGGAATTGGCAAAGGGATATTTGGAAGCCCATAGAGGGCTATGGTGAAAAAGGAAATATCTTCCGTTCAAAACTGGAAAGAAGCTTTCTGAGAAACTGCTCTGTGTTCTGTTAATTCATCTCACAGAGTTACGTCTTTCCCTTCAAGAAGCCTTTCGCTAAGGCTGTTCTTGTGGAATTGGCAAAGGGATATTTGGAAGCCCATAGAGGGCTATGGTGAAAAAGGAAATATCTTCCGTTCGAAACTGGAAAGAAGCTTTCTGAGAAACTGCTCTATGTTCTGTTAATTCATCTCACAGAGTTACGTCTTTCCCTTCAAGAAGCCTTTCGCTAAGGCTGTTCTTGTGGAATTGGCAAAGGGATATTTGGAAGCCCATAGAGGGCTATGGTGAAAAAGGAAATATCTTCCTTTCGAAACTGGAAAGAAGCTTTCTGAGAAACTGCTCTGTGTTCTGTTAATTCATCTCACAGAGTTACATCTTTCCCTTCAAGAAGCCTTTCGCTAAGGCTGTTCTTGTGGAATTGGCAAAGGGATATTTGGAAGCCCATAGAGGGCTATGCTGAAAAAGGAAATATCTTCCGTTCAAAACTGGAAAGAAGCTTTCTGAGAAACTGCTCTGTGTTCTGTTAATTCATCTCACAGAGTTACATCTTTCCCTTCAAGAAGCCTTTCGCTAAGGCTGTTCTTGTGGAGTTGGCAAAGGGATATTTGGAAGCCCATAGAGGGCTATGGTGAAAAAGGAAATATCTTCCGTTCAAAACTGGAAAGAAGCTTTCTGAGAAACTGCTCTGTGTTCTGTTAATTCATCTCACAGAGTTACATCTTTCCCTTCAAGAAGCCTTTCGCTAAGGCTGTTCTTGTGGAATTGGCAAAGGGATATTTGGAAGCCCATAGAGGGCTATGGTGAAAAAGGAAATATCTTCCGTTCAAAACTGGAAAGAAGCTTTCTGAGAAACTGCTCTGTGTTCTGTTAATTCATCTCACAGAGTTACATCTTTCCCTTCAAGAAGCCTTTCGCTAAGGCTGTTCTTGTGGAATTGGCAAAGATATATTTGGAAGCCCATAGAGGGCTATGGTGAAAAAGGAAATATCTTCCGTTCAAAACTGGAAAGAAGCTTTCTGAGAAACTGCTCTGTGTTCTGTTAATTCATCTCACAGAGTTACATCTTTCCCTTCAAGAAGCCTTTCGCTAAGGCTGTTCTTGTGGAATTGGCAAAGGGATATTTGGAAGCCCATAGAGGGCTATGGTGAAAAAGGAAATATCTTCCGTTCAAAACTGGAAAGAAGCTTTCTGAGAAACTGCTCTGTGTTCTGTTAATTCATCTCACAGAGTTACATCTTTCCCTTCAAGAAGCCTTTCGCTAAGGCTGTTCTTGTGGAATTGGCAAAGGGATATTTGGAAGCCCATAGAGGGCTATGGTGAAAAAGGAAATATCTTCCGTTCAAAACTGGAAAGAAGCTTTCTGAGAAACTGCTCTGTGTTCTGTTAATTCATCTCACAGAGTTACATCTTTCCCTTCAAGAAGCCTTTCGCTAAGGCTGTTCTTGTGGAATTGGCAAAGATATATTTGGAAGCCCATAGAGGGCTATGGTGAAAAAGGAAATATCTTCCGTTCAAAACTGGAAAGAAGCTTTCTGAGAAACTGCTCTGTGTTCTGTTAATTCATCTCACAGAGTTACATCTTTCCCTTCAAGAAGCCTTTCGCTAAGGCTGTTCTTGTGGAATTGGCTAAGGGATATTTGGAAGCCCATAGAGGGCTATGGTGAAAAAGGAAATATCTTCCGTTCAAAACTGGAAAGAAGCTTTCTGAGAAACTGCTCTGTGTTCTGTTAATTCATCTCACAGAGTTACATCTTTCCCTTCAAGAAGCCTTTCGCTAAGGCTGTTCTTGTGGAATTGGCAAAGGGATATTTGGAAGCCCATAGAGGGCTATGGTGAAAAAGGAAATATCTTCCTTTCAAAACTAGAAAGAAGCTTTCTGAGAAACTGCCCTGTGTTCTGTTAATTCATCTCACAGAGTTACGTCTTTCCCTTCAAGAAGCCTTTCGCTAAGGCTGTTCTTGTGGAATTGGCAAAGGGATATTTGGAAGCCCATAGAAGGCTATGGTGAAAAAGGAAATATCTTCCTTTCAAAACTGGAAAGAAGCTTTCTGAGAAACTGCTCTGTGTTCTGTTAATTCATCTCACAGAGTTACATCTTTCCCTTCAAGAAGCCTTTCGCTAAGGCTGTTCTTGTGGAATTGGCAAAGGGATATTTGGAAGCCCATAGAGGGCTATGGTGAAAAAGGAAATATCTTCCGTTCAAAACTGGAAAGAAACTTTCTGAGAAACTGCTCTGTGTTCTGTTAATTCATCTCACAGAGTTACATCTTTCCCTTCAAGAAGCCTTTCGCTAAGGCTGTTCTTGTGGAGTTGGCAAAGGGATATTTGGAAGCCCATAGAGGGCTATGGTGAAAAAGGAAATATCTTCCGTTCAAAACTGGAAAGAAGCTTTCTGAGAAACTGCTCTGTGTTCTGTTAATTCATCTCACAGAGTTACATCTTTCCCTTCAAGAAGCCTTTCGCTAAGGCTGTTCTTGTGGAATTGGCAAAGGGATATTTGGAAGCCCATAGAGGGCTATGGTGAAAAAGGAAATATCTTCCGTTCAAAACTGGAAAGAAGCTTTCTGAGAAACTGCTCTGTGTTCTGTTAATTCATCTCACAGAGTTACGTCTTTCCCTTCAAGAAGCCTTTCGCTAAGGCTGTTCTTGTGGAATTGGCAAAGGGATATTTGGAAGCCCATAGAGGGCTATGGTGAAAAAGGAAATATCTTCCGTTCAAAACTGGAAAGAAGCTTTCTGAGAAACTGCTCTGTGTTCTGTTAATTCATCTCACAGAGTTACATCTTTCCCTTGAAGAAGCCTTTCGCTAAGGCTGTTCTTGTGGAATTGGCAAAGGGATATTTGGAAGCCCATAGAGGGCTATGGTGAAAAAGGAAATATCTTCCGTTCAAAACTGGAAAGAAGCTTTCTGAGAAACTGCTCTGTGTTCTGATAATTCATCTCACAGAGGTACATCTTTCCCTTCAAGAAGCCTTTCGCTAAGGCTGTTCTTGTGCAGTTGGCAAAGGGATATTTGGAAGCCCATAGAGGGCTATGGTGAAAAAGGAAATATCTTCCGTTCAAAACTGGAAAGAAGCTTTCTGAGAAACTGCTCTGTGTTCTGTTAATTCATCTCACAGAGTTACATCTTTCCCTTCAAGAAGCCTTTCGCTAAGGCTGTTCTTGTGGAATTGGCAAAGGGATATTTGGAAGCCCATAGAGGGCTATGCTGAAAAAGGAAATATCTTCCGTTCAAAACTGGAAAGAAGCTTTCTGAGAAACTGCTCTGTATTCTGTTAATTCATCTCACAGAGTTACATCTTTCCCTTCAAGAAGCCTTTCGCTAAGGCTGTTCTTGTGGAGTTGGCAAAGGGATATTTGGAAGCCCATAGAGGGCTATGGTGAAAAAGGAAATATCTTCCGTTCAAAACTGGAAAGAAGCTTTCTGAGAAACTGCTCTGTGTTCTGTTAATTCATCTCACAGAGTTACATCTTTCCCTTCAAGAAGCCTTTCGCTAAGGCTGTTCTTGGGGAATTGGCAAAGGGATATTTGGAATCCCATAGAGGGCTATGGTGAAAAAGGAAATATCTTCCGTTCAAAACTGGAAAGAAGCTTTCTGAGAAACTGCTCTGTGTTCTGTTAATTCATCTCACAGAGTTACATCTTTCCCTTCAAGAAGCCTTTCGCTAAGGCTGTTCTTGTGGAATTGGCAAAGGGATATTTGGAAGCCCATAGAGGGCTATGGTGAAAAAGGAAATATCTTCCGTTCAAAACTGGAAAGAAGCTTTCTGAGAAACTGCTCTGTGTTCTGTTAATTCATCTCACAGTGTTACATCTTTCCCTTCAAGAAGCCTTTCGCTAAGGCTGTTCTTGTGGAATTGGCAAAGGGATATTTGGAAGCCCATAGAGGGCTATGGTGAAAAAGGAAATATCTTCCTTTCAAAACTAGAAAGAAACTTTCTGAGAAACTGCCCTGTGTTCTGTTAATTCATCTCACAGAGTTACGTCTTTCCCTTCAAGAAGCCTTTCGCTAAGGCTGTTCTTGTGGAATTGGCAAAGGGATATTTGGAAGCCCATAGAAGGCTATGGTGAAAAAGGAAATATCTTCCGTTCAAAACTGGAAAGAAGCTTTCTGAGAAACTTCTCTGTGTTCTGTTAATTCATCTCACAGAGTTACATCTTTCCCTTCAAGAAGCCTTTCGCTAAGGCTGTTCTTGTGGAATTGGCAAAGGGATATTTGGAAGCCCATAGAGGGCTATGGTGAAAAAGGAAATATCTTCCGTTCAAAACTGGAAAGAAACTTTCTGAGAAACTGCTCTGTGTTCTGTTAATTCATCTCACAGAGTTACATCTTTCCCTTCAAGAAGCCTTTCGCTAAGGCTGTTCTTGTGGAGTTGGCAAAGGGATATTTGGAAGCCCATAGAGGGCTATGGTGAAAAAGGAAATATCTTCCGTTCAAAACTGGAAAGAAGCTTTCTGAGAAACTGCTCTGTGTTCTGTTAATTCATCTCACAGAGTTACATCTTTCCCTTCAAGAAGCCTTTCGCTAAGGCTGTTCTTGTGGAATTGGCAAAGGGATATTTGGAAGCCCATAGAGGGCTATGGTGAAAAAGGAAATATCTTCCGTTCAAAACTGGAAAGAAGCTTTCTGAGAAACTGCTCTGTGTTCTGTTAATTCATCTCACAGAGTTACGTCTTTCCCTTCAAGAAGCCTTTCGCTAAGGCTGTTCTTGTGGAATTGGCAAAGGGATATTTGGAAGCCCATAGAGGGCTATGGTGAAAAAGGAAATATCTTCCGTTCAAAACTGGAAAGAAGCTTTCTGAGAAACTGCTCTGTGTTCTGTTAATTCATCTCACAGAGTTACATCTTTCCTTGAAGAAGCCTTTCGCTAAGGCTATTCTTGTGGAATTGGCAAAGGGATATTTGGAAGCCCATAGAGGGCTATGGTGAAAAAGGAAATATCTTCCGTTCAAAACTGGAAAGAAGCTTTCTGAGAAACTGCTCTGTGTTCTGATAATTCATCTCACAGAGTTACATCTTTCCCTTCAAGAAGCCTTTCGCTAAGGCTGTTCTTGTGCAGTTGGCAAAGGGATATTTGGAAGCCCATAGAGGGCTATGGTGAAAAAGGAAATATCTTCCGTTCAAAACTGGAAAGAAGCTTTCTGAGAAACTGCTCTGTGTTCTGTTAATTCATCTCACAGAGTTACATCTTTCCCTTCAAGAAGCCTTTCGCTAAGGCTGTTCTTGTGGAATTGGCAAAGGGATATTTATAAGCCCATAGAGGGCTATGGTGAAAAAGGAAATATCTTCCGTTCAAAACTGGAAAGAAGCTTTCTGAGAAACTGCTCTGTATTCTGTTAATTCATCTCACAGAGTTACATCTTTCCCTTCAAGAAGCCTTTCGCTAAGGCTGTTCTTGTGGAGTTGGCAAAGGGATATTTGGAAGCCCATAGAGGGCTATGGTGAAAAAGGAAATATCTTCCGTTCAAAACTGGAAAGAAGCTTTCTGAGAAACTGCTCTGTGTTCTGTTAATTCATCTCACAGAGTTACATCTTTCCCTTCAAGAAGCCTTTCGCTAAGGCTGTTCTTGGGGAATTGGCAAAGGGATATTTGGAAGCCCATAGAGGGCTATGGTGAAAAAGGAAATATCTTCCGTTCAAAACTGGAAAGAAGCTTTCTGAGAAACTGCTCTGTGTTCTGTTAATTCATCTCACAGAGTTACATCTTTCCCTTCAAGAAGCCTTTCGCTAAGGCTGTTCTTGTGGAATTGGCAAAGGGATATTTGGAAGCCCATAGAGGGCTATGGTGAAAAAGGAAATATCTTCCGTTCAAAACTGGAAAGAAGCTTTCTGAGAAACTGCTCTGTGTTCTGTTAATTCATCTCACAGAGTTACATCTTTCCCTTCAAGAAGCCTTTCGCTAAGGCTGTCCTTGTGGAATTGGCAAAGGGATATTTGGAAGCCCATAGAGGGCTATGGTGAAAAAGGAAATATCTTCCGTTCAAAACTGGAAAGAAGCTTTCTGAGAAACTGCTCTGTGTTCTGTTAATTCATCTCACAGAGTTACATCTTTCCCTTCAAGAAGCCTTTCGCTAAGGCTGTCCTTGTGGAATTGGCAAAGGGATATTTGGAAGCCCATAGAGGGCTATGGTGAAAAAGGAAATATCTTCCGTTCAAAACTGGAAAGAAGCTTTCTGAGAAACTGCTCTGTGTTCTGTTAATTCATCTCACAGAGTTACATCTTTCCCTTCAAGAAGCCTTTCGCTAAGGCTGTTCTTGTGGAATTGGCAAAGGGATATTTGGAAGCCCATAGAGGGCTATGGTGAAAAAGGAAATATCTTCCGTTCAAAACTGGAAAGAAGCTTTCTGAGAAACTGCTCTGTGTTCTGTTAATTCATCTCACAGAGTTACATCTTTCCCTTCAAGAAGCCTTTCGCTAAGGCTGTTCTTGTGGAATTGGCAAAGGGATATTTGGAAGCCCATAGAGGGCTATGGTGAAAAAGGAAATATCTTCCGTTCAAAACTGGAAAGAAGCTTTCTGAGAAACTGCTCTGTGTTCTGTTAATTCATCTCACAGAGTTACGTCTTTCCCTTCAAGAAGCCTTTCGCTAAGGCTGTTCTTGTGGAATTGGCAAAGGGATATTTGGAAGCCCATAGAGGGCTATGGTGAAAAAGGAAATATCTTCCGTTCAAAACTGGAAAGAAGCTTTCTGAGAAACT
This sequence comes from Chlorocebus sabaeus, assembly GCF_047675955.1. NCBI lineage: Eukaryota > Metazoa > Chordata > Mammalia > Primates > Cercopithecidae > Chlorocebus > Chlorocebus sabaeus. Next base: position 132,762 of record NW_027327739.1, read on the forward strand.
GCTCTGTGTTCTGTTAATTCATCTCACAGAGTTACATCTTTCCTTGAAGAAGCCTTTCGCTAAGGCTATTCTTGTGGAATTGGCAAAGGGATATTTTTAAGCCCATAGAGGGCTATGGTGAAAAAGGAAATATCTTCCGTTCAAAACTGGAAAGAAGCTTTCTGAGAAACTGCTCTGTGTTCTGATAATTCATCTCACAGAGTTACATCTTTCCCTTCAAGAAGCCTTTCGCTAAGGCTGTTCTTGTGCAGTTGGCAAAGGGATATTTGGAAGCCCATAGAGGGCTATGGTGAAAAAGGAAATATCTTCCGTTCAAAACTGGAAAGAAGCTTTCTGAGAAACTGCTCTGTGTTCTGTTAATTCATCTCACAGAGTTACATCTTTCCCTTCAAGAAGCCTTTCGCTAAGGCTGTTCTTGTGGAATTGGCAAAGGGATATTTGGAAGCCCATAGAGGGCTATGGTGAAAAAGGAAATATCTTCCGTTCAAAACTGGAAAGAAGCTTTCTGAGAAACTGCTCTGTATTCTGTTAATTCATCTCACAGAGTTACATCTTTCCCTTCAAGAAGCCTTTCGCTAAGGCTGTTCTTGTGGAGTTGGCAAAGGGATATTTGGAAGCCCATAGAGGGCTATGGTGAAAAAGGAAATATCTTCCGTTCAAAACTGGAAAGAAGCTTTCTGAGAAACTGCTCTGTGTTCTGTGAATTCATCTCACAGAGTTACATCTTTCCCTTCAAGAAGCCTTTCGCTAAGGCTGTTCTTGTGGAATTGGCAAAGGGATATTTGGAAGCCCATAGAGGGCTATGGTGAAAAAGGAAATATCTTCCGTTCAAAACTGGAAAGAAGCTTTCTGAGAAACTGCTCTGTGTTCTGTTAATTCATCTCACAGAGTTACATCTTTCCCTTCAAGAAGCCTTTCGCTAAGGCTGTTCTTGTGGAATTGGCAAAGGGATATTTGGAAGCCCATAGAGGGCTATGGTGAAAAAGGAAATATCTTCCGTTCAAAACTGGAAAGAAGCTTTCTGAGAAACTGCTCTGTGTTCTGTTAATTCATCTCACAGAGTTACATCTTTCCCTTCAAGAAGCCTTTCGCTAAGGCTGTCCTTGTGGAATTGGCAAAGGGATATTTGGAAGCCCATAGAGGGCTATGGTGAAAAAGGAAATATCTTCCGTTCAAAACTGGAAAGAAGCTTTCTGAGAAACTGCTCTGTGTTCTGTTAATTCATCTCACAGAGTTAGATCTTTCCCTTCAAGAAGCCTTTCGCTAAGGCTGTCCTTGTGGAATTGGCAAAGGGATATTTGGAAGCCCATAGAGGGCTATGGTGAAAAAGGAAATATCTTCCGTTCAAAACTGGAAAGAAGCTTTCTGAGAAACTGCTCTGTGTTCTGTTAATTCATCTCACAGAGTTACATCTTTCCCTTCAAGAAGCCTTTCGCTAAGGCTGTTCTTGTGGAATTGGCAAAGGGATATTTGGAAGCCCATAGAGGGCTATGGTGAAAAAGGAAATATCTTCCGTTCAAAACTGGAAAGAAGCTTTCTGAGAAACTGCTCTGTGTTCTGTTAATTCATCTCACAGAGTTACATCTTTCCCTTCAAGAAGCCTTTCGCTAAGGCTGTTCTTGTGGAATTGGCAAAGGGATATTTGGAAGCCCATAGAGGGCTATGGTGAAAAAGGAAATATCTTCCGTTCAAAACTGGAAAGAAGCTTTCTGAGAAACTGCTCTGTGTTCTGTTAATTCATCTCACAGAGTTACGTCTTTCCCTTCAAGAAGCCTTTCGCTAAGGCTGTTCTTGTGGAATTGGCAAAGGGATATTTGGAAGTCCATAGAGGGCTATGGTGAAAAAGGAAATATCTTCCGTTCAAAACTGGAAAGAAGCTTTCTGAGAAACTGCTCTGTGTTCTGTTAATTCATCTCACAGAGTTACGTCTTTCACTTCAAGAAGAACTTCGCTAAGGCTGTTCTTGTGGAATTGGCAAAGGGATATTTGGGAGCCCATAGAGGGCTATGGTGAAAAAGGAAATGTCTTCCTTTCGAAACTGGAAAGAAGCTTTCTGAGAAACTGCTCTGTGTTCTGTTAATTCATCTCACAGATTTACGTCTTTCCCTTCAAGAAGCCTTTCGCTAAGGCTGTTCTTGTGGAATTGGCAAAGGGATATTTGGAAGCCCATAGAGGGCTATGGTGAAAAAGGAAATATCTTCCGTTCGAAACTGGAAAGAAGCTTTCTGAGAAACTGCTCTGTGTTCTGTTAATTCATCTCACAGAGTTACGTCTTTCCCTTCAAGAAGCCTTTCGCTAAGGCTGTTCTTGTGGAATTGGCAAAGGGATATTTGGAAGCCCATAGAGGGCTATGGTGAAAAAGGAAATATCTTCCTTTCGAAACTGGAAAGAAGCTTTCTGAGAAACTGCTCTGTGTTCTGTTAATTCATCTCACAGAGTTACATCTTTCCCTTCAAGAAGCCTTTCGCTAAGGCTGTTCTTGTGGAATTGGCAAAGGGATATTTGGAAGCCCATAGAGGGCTATGGTGAAAAAGGAAATATCTTCCGTTCAAAACTGGAAAGAAGCTTTCTGAGAAACTGCTCTGTGTTCTGTTAATTCATCTCACAGAGTTACATCTTTCCCTTCAAGAAGCCTTTCGCTAAGGCTGTTCTTGTGGAATTGGCAAAGGGATATTTGGAAGCCCATAGAGGGCTATGGTGAAAAAGGAAATATCTTCCGTTCAAAACTGGAAAGAAGCTTTCTGAGAAACTGCTCTGTGTTCTGTTAATTCATCTCACAGAGTTACATCTTTCCCTTCAAGAAGCCTTTCGCTAAGGCTGTCCTTGTGGAATTGGCAAAGGGATATTTGGAAGCCCATAGAGGGCTATGGTGAAAAAGGAAATATCTTCCGTTCAAAACTGGAAAGAAGCTTTCTGAGAAACTGCTCTGTGTTCTGTTAATTCATCTCACAGAGTTACATCTTTGCCTTCAAGAAGCCTTTCGCTAACGCTGTCCTTGTGGAATTGGCAAAGGGATATTTGGAAGCCCATAGAGGGCTATGGTGAAAAAGGAAATATCTTCCGTTCAAAACTGGAAAGAAGCTTTCTGAGAAACTGCTCTGTGTTCTGTTAATTCATCTCACAGATTTACATCTTTCCCTTCAAGAAGCCTTTCGCTAAGGCTGTTCTTGTGGAATTGGCAAAGGGATATTTGGAAGCCCATAGAGGGCTATGGTGAAAAAGGAAATATCTTCCGTTCAAAACTGGAAAGAAGCTTTCTGAGAAACTGCTCTGTGTTCTGTTAATTCATCTCACAGAGTTACGTCTTTTCCTTCAAGAAGCCTTTCGCTAAGGCTGTTCTTGTGGAATTGGCCAAGGGGTATTTGGAAGCCCATAGAGGGCTATGGTGAAAAAGGAAATATCTTCCGTTCAAAACTGGAAAGAAGCTTTCTGAGAAACTGCTCTGTGTTCTGTTAATTCATCTCACAGAGTTACGTCTTTCACTTCAAGAAGACTTTCGCTAACGCTGTTCTTGTGGAATTGGCAAAGGGATATTTGGAAGCCCATAGAGGGCTATGGTGAAAAAGGAAATATCTTCCTTTCGAAACTGGAAAGAAGCTTTCTGAGAAACTGCTCTATGTTCTGTTAATTCATCTCACAGACTTACGTCTTTCCCTTCAAGAAGCCTTTCGCAAAGGCTGTTCTTGTGGAATTGGCAAAGGGATATTTGGAAGCCCATAGAGGGCTATGGTGAAAAAGGAAATATCTTCCGTTCAAAACTGGAAAGAAACTTTCTGAGAAACTGCTCTGTGTTTTGTTAATTCATCTCACAGAGTTACATCTTTCCCTTCAAGAAGCCTTTCGCTAAGGCTGTTCTTGTGGAGTTGGCAAAGGGATATTTGGAAGCCCATAGAGGGCTATGGTGAAAAAGGAAATATCTTCCGTTCAAAACTGGAAAGAAGCTTTCTGAGAAACTGCTCTGTGTTCTGTTAATTCATCTCACAGAGTTACATCTTTCCCTTCAAGAAGCCTTTCGCTAAGGCTGTTCTTGTGGAATTGGCAAAGGGATATTTGGAAGCCCATAGAGGGCTATGGTGAAAAAGGAAATATCTTCCGTTCAAAACTGGAAAGAAGCTTTCTGAGAAACTGCTCTGTGTTCTTTTAATTCATCTCACAGAATTACGTCTTTCCCTTCAAGAAGCCTTTCGCTAAGGCTGTTCTTGTGGAATTGTCAAAGGGATATTTGGAAGCCCATAGAGGGCTATGGTGAAAAAGGAAATATCTTCCGTTCAAAACTGGAAAGAAGCTTTCTGAGAAACTGCTCTGTGTTCTGTTAATTCATCTCACAGAGTTACATCTTTCCCTTCAAGAAGCCTTTCGCTAAGGCTATTCTTGTGGAATTGGCAAAGGGATATTTGGAAGCCCATAGAGGGCTATGGTGAAAAAGGAAATATCTTCCGTTCAAAACTGGAAAGAAGCTTTCTGAGAAACTGCTCTGTGTTCTGTTAATTCATCTCACAGAGTTACATCTTTCCCTTCAAGAAGCCTTTCGCTAAGGCTGTTCTTGTGCAGTTGGCAAAGGGATATTTGGAAGCCCATAGAGGGCTATGGTGAAAAAGGAAATATCTTCCGTTCAAAACTGGAAAGAAGCTTTCTGAGAAACTGCTCTGTGTTCTGTTAATTCATCTCACAGAGTTACGTCTTTCCCTTCAAGAAGCCTTTCGCTAAGGCTGTTCTTGTGGAATTGGCAAAGGGATATTTGGAAGCCCATGGAGGGCTATGGTGAAAAAGGAAATATCTTCCGTTCAAAACTGGAAAGAAGCTTTCTGAGAAACTGCTCTGTGTTCTGTTAATTCATCTCACAGAGTTACATCTTTCCCTTCAAGAAGCCTTTCGCTAAGGCTGTTCTTGTGGAATTGGCAAAGAGATATTTGGAAGCCCATAGAGGGCTATGGAGAAAAAGGAAATATCTTCCGTTCAAAACTGGAAAGAAGCTTTCTGAGAAACTGCTCTGTGTTCTGTTAATTCATCTCACAGAGTTACATCTTTCCCTTCAAGAAGCCTTTCGCTAAGGCTGTTCTTGTGGAATTCGCAAAGGGATATTTGGAAGCCCATAGAGGGCTATGGTGAAAAAGGAAATATCTTCCGTTCAAAACTGGAAAGAAGCTTTCTGAGAAACTGCTCTGTGTTCTGTTAATTCATCTCACAGAGTTACATCTTTCCCTTCAAGAAGCCTTTCGCTAAGGCTGTTCTTGTGGAGTTGGCAAAGGGATATTTGGAAGCCCATAGAGGGCTATGGTGAAAAAGGAAATATCTTCCGTTCAAAACTGGAAAGAAGCTTTCTGAGAAACTGCTCTGTGTTCTGTTAATTCATCTCACAGAGTTACATCTTTCCCTTCAAGAAGCCTTTCGATAAGGCTGTTCTTGTGGAATTGGCAAAGGGATATTTGGAAGCCCATAGAGGGCTATGGTGAAAAAGGAAATATCTTCCGTTCAAAACTGGAAAGAGGCTTTCTGAGAAACTGCTCTGTGTTCTGTTAATTCATCTCACAGAGTTACATCTTTCCCTTCAAGAAGCCTTTCGCTAAGGCTGTTCTTGTGGAATTGGCAAAGGGATATTTGGAAGCCCATAGAGGGCTATGGTGAAAAAGGAAATATCTTCGGTTCAAAAGTGGAAAGAAGCTTTCTGAGAAACTGCTCTGTGTTCTGTTAATTCATCTCACAGAGTTACGTCTTTCACTTCAAGAAGCCTTTCGCTAAGGCTGTTCTTGTGGAATTGGCAAAGGGATATTTGGAAGCCCATAGAGGGCTATGGTGAAAAAGGAAATATCTTCCGTTCGAAACTGGAAAGAAGCTTTCTGAGAAACTGCTCTGTGTTCTGTTAATTCATCTCACAGAGTTACATCTTTCCCTTCAAGAAGCCTTTCGCTAAGTCTGTTCTTGTGGAATTGGCAAAGGGATATTTGGAAGCCCATAGAGGGCTATGGTGAAAAAGGAAATATCTTCCGTTCAAAACTGGAAAGAAGCTTTCTGAGAAACTGCTCTGTGTTCTGTTAATTCATCTCACAGAGTTACATCTTTCCCTTCAAGAAGCCTTTCGCTAAGGCTGTTCTTGTGGAATTGGCAAAGGGATATTTGGAAGCCCATAGAGGGCTATGGTGAAAAAGGAAATATCTTCCGTTCAAAACTGGAAAGAAGCTTTCTGAGAAACTGCTCTGTGTTCTGTTAATTCATCTCACAGAGTTACATCTTTCCCTTCAAGAAGCCTTTCGCTAAGGCTGTTCTTGTGGAATTGGCAAAGAGATATTTGGAAGCCCATAGAGGGCTATGGTGAAAAAGGAAATATCTTCCGTTCAAAACTGGAAAGAAGCTTTCTGAGAAACTGCTCTGTGTTCTGTTAATTCATCTCACGGAGTTACATCTTTCCCTTCAAGAAGCCTTTCGCTAAGGCTGTTCTTGTGGAATTGGCAAAGGGATATTTGGAAGCCCATAGAGGGCTACGGTGAAAAAGGAAATATCTTCCGTTCAAAACTGGAAAGAAGCTTTCTGAGAAACTGCTCTGTGTTCTGTTAATTCATCTCACAGAGTTACATCTTTCCCTTCAAGAAGCCTTTCGCTAAGGCTGTTCTTGTGGAATTGGCTAAATGGATATTTGGAAGCACATAGAGGGCTATGGTGAAAAAGGAAATATCTTCCGTTCAAAACTGGAAAGAAGCTTTCTGAGAAACTGCTCTGTGTTCTGTTAATTCTTCTCACAGAGTTACATCTTTCCCTTCAAGAAGCCTTTCGCTAAGGCTGTTCTTGTGGAATTGGCAAAGGGATATTTGGAAGCCCATAGAGGGCTATGGTGAAAAAGGAAATATCTTCCGTTCAAAACTGGAAAGAAGCTTTCTGAGAAACTGCTCTGTGTTCTGTTAATTCATCTCACAGAGTTACATCTTTCCCTTCAAAAAGCCTTTCGCTAAGGCTGTTCTTGTGGAATTGGCAAAGGGATATTTGGAAGCCCATAGAGGGCTATGGTGAAAAAGGAAATATCTTCCGTTCAAAACTGGAAAGAAGCTTTCTGAGAAACTGCTCTGTGTTCTGTTAATTCATCTCACAGAGTTACATCTTTCCCTTCAAGAAGCCTTTCGCTAAGGCTGTTCTTGTGGAATTGGCAAAGGGATATTTGGAAGCCCATAGAGGGCTATGGTGAAAAAGGAAATATCTTCCGTTCAAAACTGGAAAGAAGCTTTCTGAGAAACTGCTCTGTGTTCTGTTAATTCATCTCACAGAGTTACATCTTTCCCTTCAAGAAGCCTTTCGCTAAGGCTGTTCTTGTGGAATTGGCAAAGGGATATTTGGAAGCCCATAGAGGGCTATGGTGAAAAAGGAAATATCTTCCGTTCAAAACTGGAAAGAAGCTTTCTGAGAAACTGCTCTGTGTTCTGTTAATTCATCTCACAGAGTTACGTCTTTCACTTCAAGAAGACTTTCGCTAAGGCTGTTCTTGTGGAATTGGCAAAGGGATATTTGGAAGCCCATAGAGGGCTATGGTGAAAAAGGAAATATCTTCCTTTCGAAACTGGAAAGAAGCTTTATGAGAAACTGCTCTGTGTTCTGTTAATTCATCTCACAGACTTACGTCTTTCCCTTCAAGAAGCCTTTCGCTAAGGCTGTTCTTGTGGAATTGGCAAAGGGATATTTGGAAGCCCATAGAGGGCTATGGTGAAAAAGGAAATATCTTCCGTTCGAAACTGGAAAGAAGCTTTCTGAGAAACTGCTCTGTGTTCTGTTAATTCATCTCACAGAGTTACGTCTTTCCCTTCAAGAAGCCTTTCGCTAAGGCTGTTCTTGTGGAATTGGCAAAGGGATATTTGGAAGCCCATAGAGGGCTATGGTGAAAAAGGAAATATCTTCCTTTCGAAACTGGAAAGAAGCTTTCTGAGAAACTGCTCTGTGTTCTGTTAATTCATCTCACAGAGTTACATCTTTCCCTTCAAGAAGCCTTTCGCTAAGGCTGTTCTTGTGGAATTGGCAAAGGGATATTTGGAAGCCCATAGAGGGCTATGGTGAAAAAGGAAATATCTTCCGTTCAAAACTGGAAAGAAGCTTTCTGAGAAACTGCTCTGTGTTCTGTTAATTCATCTCACAGAGTTACATCTTTCCCTTCAAGAAGCCTTTCGCTAAGGCTGTTCTTGTGGAATTGGCAAAGGGATATTTGGAAGCCCATAGAGGGCTATGGTGAAAAAGGAAATATCTTCCGTTCAAAACTGGAAAGAAGCTTTCTGAGAAACTGCTCTGTGTTCTGTTAATTCATCTCACAGAGTTACATCTTTCCCTTCAAGAAGCCTTTCGCTAAGGCTGTTCTTGTGGAGTTTGCAAAGGGATATTTGGAAGCCCATAGAGGGCTATGGTGAAAAAGGAAATATCTTCCGTTCAAAACTGGAAAGAAGCTTTCTGAGAAACTGCTCTGTGTTCTGTTAATTCATCTCACAGAGTTACATCTTTCCCTTCAAGAAGCCTTTCGCTAAGGCTGTTCTTGTGCAGTTGGCAAAGGGATATTTGGAAGCCCATAGAGGGCTATGGTGAAAAAGGAAATATCTTCCGTTCAAAACTGGAAAGAAGCTTTCTGAGAAACTGCTCTGTGTTCTGTTAATTCATCTCACAGAGTTACGTCTTTCCCTTCAAGAAGCCTTTCGCTAAGGCTGTTCTTGTGGAATTGGCAAAGGGATATTTGGAAGCCCATAGAGGGCTATGGTGAAAAAGGAAATATCTTCCTTTCGAAACTGGAAAGAAGCTTTATGAGAAACTGCTCTGTGTTCTGTTAATTCATCTCACAGACTTACGTCTTTCCCTTCAAGAAGCCTTTCGCTAAGGCTGTTCTTGTGGAATTGGCAAAGGGATATTTGGAAGCCCATAGAGGGCTATGGTGAAAAAGGAAATATCTTCCGTTCGAAACTGGAAAGAAGCTTTCTGAGAAACTGCTCTGTGTTCTGTTAATTCATCTCACAGAGTTACGTCTTTCCCTTCAAGAAGCCTTTCGCTAAGGCTGTTCTTGTGGAATTGGCAAAGGGATATTTGGAAGCCCATAGAGGGCTATGGTGAAAAAGGAAATATCTTCCTTTCGAAACTGGAAAGAAGCTTTCTGAGAAACTGCTCTGTGTTCTGTTAATTCATCTCACAGAGTTACATCTTTCCCTTCAAGAAGCCTTTCACTAAGGCTGTTCTTGTGGAATTGGCAAAGGGATATTTGGAAGCCCATAGAGGGCTATGGTGAAAAAGGAAATATCTTCCGTTCAAAACTGGAAAGAAGCTTTCTGAGAAACTGCTCTGTGTTCTGTTAATTCATCTCACAGAGTTACATCTTTCCCTTCAAGAAGCCTTTCGCTAAGGCTGTTCTTGTGGAATTGTCAAAGGGATATTTGGAAGCCCATAGAGGGCTATGGTGAAAAAGGAAATATCTTCCGTTCAAAAGTGGAAAGAAGCTTTCTGAGAAACTGCTCTGTGTTCTGTTAATTCATCTCACAGAGTTACATCTTTCCCTTCAAGAAGCCTTTCGCTAAGGCTATTCTTGTGGAATTGGCAAAGGGATATTTGGAAGCCCATAGAGGGCTATGGTGAAAAAGGAAATATCTTCCGTTCAAAACTGGAAAGAAGCTTTCTGAGAAACTGCTCTGTGTTCTGTTAATTCATCTCACAGAGTTACATCTTTCCCTTCAAGAAGCCTTTCGCTAAGGCTGTTCTTGTGCAGTTGGCAAAGGGATATTTGGAAGCCCATAGAGGGCTATGGTGAAAAAGGAAATATCTTCCGTTCAAAACTGGAAAGAAGCTTTCTGAGAAACTGCTCTGTGTTCTGTTAATTCATCTCACAGAGTTACGTCTTTCCCTTCAAGAAGCCTTTCGCTAAGGCTGTTCTTGTGGAATTTGCAAAGGGATATTTGGAAGCCCATGGAGGGCTATGGTGAAAAAGGAAATATCTTCCGTTCAAAACTGGAAAGAAGCTTTCTGAGAAACTGCTCTGTGTTCTGTTAATTCATCTCACAGAGTTACATCTTTCCCTTCAAGAAGCCTTTCGCTAAGGCTGTTCTTGTGGAATTGGCAAAGAGATATTTGGAAGCCCATAGAGGGCTATGGTGAAAAAGGAAATATCTTCCGTTCAAAACTGGAAAGAAGCTTTCTGAGAAACTGCTCTGTGTTCTGTTAATTCATCTCACAGAGTTACATCTTTCCCTTCAAGAAGCCTTTCGCTAAGGCTGTTCTTGTGGAATTGGCAAAGGGATATTTGGAAGCCCATAGAGGGCTATGGTGAAAAAGGAAATATCTTCCGTTCAAAACTGGAAAGAAGCTTTCTGAGAAACTGCTCTGTGTTCTGTTAATTCATCTCACAGAGTTACATCTTTCCCTTCAAGAAGCCTTTCGCTAAGGCTGTTCTTGTGGAGTTGGCAAAGGGATATTTGGAAGCCCATAGAGGGCTATGGTGAAAAAGGAAATATCTTCCGTTCAAAACTGGAAAGAAGCTTTCTGAGAAACTGCTCTGTGTTCTGTTAATTCATCTCACAGAGTTACATCTTTCCCTTCAAGAAGCCTTTCGCTAAGGCTGTTCTTGTGGAATTGGCAAAGGGATATTTGGAAGCCCATAGAGGGCTATGGTGAAAAAGGAAATATCTTCCGTTCAAAACTGGAAAGAGGCTTTCTGAGAAACTGCTCTGTGTTCTGTTAATTCATCTCACAGAGTTACATCTTTCCCTTCAAGAAGCCTTTCGCTAAGGCTGTTCTTGTGGAATTGGCAAAGGGATATTTGGAAGCCCATAGAGGGCTATGGTGAAAAAGGAAATATCTTCGGTTCAAAAGTGGAAAGAAGCTTTCTGAGAAACTGCTCTGTGTTCTGTTAATTCATCTCACAGAGTTACGTCTTTCACTTCAAGAAGCCTTTCGCTAAGGCTGTTCTTGTGGAATTGGCAAAGGGATATTTGGAAGCCCATAGAGGGCTATGGTGAAAAAGGAAATATCTTCCGTTCGAAACTGGAAAGAAGCTTTCTGAGAAACTGCTCTGTGTTCTGTTAATTCATCTCACAGAGTTACATCTTTCCCTTCAAGAAGCCTTTCGCTAAGGCTGTTCTTGTGGAATTGGCAAAGGGATATTTGGAAGCCCATAGAGGGCTATGGTGAAAAAGGAAATATCTTCCGTTCAAAACTGGAAAGAAGCTTTCTGAGAAACTGCTCTGTGTTCTGTTAATTCATCTCACAGAGTTACATCTTTCCCTTCAAGAAGCCTTTCGCTAAGGCTGTTCTTGTGGAATTGGCAAAGGGATATTTGGAAGCCCATAGAGGGCTATGGTGAAAAAGGAAATATCTTCCGTTCAAAACTGGAAAGAAGCTTTCTGAGAAACTGCTCTGTGTTCTGTTAATTCATCTCACAGAGTTACATCTTTCCCTTCAAGAAGCCTTTCGCTAAGGCTGTTCTTGTGGAATTGGCAAAGAGATATTTGGAAGCCCATAGAGGGCTATGGTGAAAAAGGAAATATCTTCCGTTCAAAACTGGAAAGAAGCTTTCTGAGAAACTGCTCTGTGTTCTGTTAATTCATCTCACGGAGTTACATCTTTCCCTTCAAGAAGCCTTTCGCTAAGGCTGTTCTTGTGGAATTGGCAAAGGGATATTTGGAAGCCCATAGAGGGCTACGGTGAAAAAGGAAATATCTTCCGTTCAAAACTGGAAAGAAGCTTTCTGAGAAACTGCTCTGTGTTCTGTTAATTCATCTCACAGAGTTACATCTTTCCCTTCAAGAAGCCTTTCGCTAAGGCTGTTCTTGTGGAATTGGCTAAATGGATATTTGGAAGCACATAGAGGGCTATGGTGAAAAAGGAAATATCTTCCGTTCAAAACTGGAAAGAAGCTTTCTGAGAAACTGCTCTGTGTTCTGTTAATTCATCTCACAGAGTTACATCTTTCCCTTCAAGAAGCCTTTCGCTAAGGCTGTTCTTGTGGAATTGGCAAAGGGATATTTGGAAGCCCATAGAGGGCTATGGTGAAAAAGGAAATATCTTCCGTTCAAAACTGGAAAGAAGCTTTCTGAGAAACTGCTCTGTGTTCTGTTAATTCATCTCACAGAGTTACATCTTTCCCTTCAAGAAGCCTTTCGCTAAGGCTGTTCTTGTGGAATTGGCAAAGGGATATTTGGAAGCCCATAGAGGGCTATGGTGAAAAAGGAAATATCTTCCGTTCAAAACTGGAAAGAAGCTTTCTGAGAAACTGCTCTGTGTTCTGTTAATTCATCTCACAGAGTTACATCTTTCCCTTCAAGAAGCCTTTCGCTAAGGCTGTTCTTGTGGAATTGGCAAAGGGATATTTGGAAGCCCATAGAGGGCTATGGTGAAAAAGGAAATATCTTCCGTTCAAAACTGGAAAGAAGCTTTCTGAGAAACTGCTCTGTGTTCTGTTAATTCATCTCACAGAGTTACATCTTTCCCTTCAAGAAGCCTTTCGCTAAGGCTGTTCTTGTGGAATTGGCAAAGGGATATTTGGAAGCCCATAGAGGGCTATGGTGAAAAAGGAAATATCTTCCGTTCAAAACTGGAAAGAAGCTTTCTGAGAAACTGCTCTGTGTTCTGTTAATTCATCTCACAGAGTTACGTCTTTCCCTTCAAGAAGCCTTTCGCTAAGGCTGTTCTTGTGGAATTGGCAAAGGGATATTTGGAAGCCCATAGAGGGCTATGGTGAAAAAGGAAATATCTTCCGTTCAAAACTGGAAAGAAGCTTTCTGAGAAACTGCTCTGTGTTCTGTTAATTCATCTCACAGAGTTACGTCTTTCACTTCAAGAAGACTTTCGCTAAGGCTGTTCTTGTGGAATTGGCAAAGGGATATTTGGAAGCCCATAGAGGGCTATGGTGAAAAAGGAAATATCTTCCTTTCGAAACTGGAAAGAAGCTTTATGAGAAACTGCTCTGTGTTCTGTTAATTCATCTCACAGACTTACGTCTTTCCCTTCAAGAAGCCTTTCGCTAAGGCTGTTCTTGTGGAATTGGCAAAGGGATATTTGGAAGCCCATAGAGGGCTATGGTGAAAAAGGAAATATCTTCCGTTCGAAACTGGAAAGAAGCTTTCTGAGAAACTGCTCTGTGTTCTGTTAATTCATCTCACAGAGTTACGTCTTTCCCTTCAAGAAGCCTTTCGCTAAGGCTGTTCTTGTGGAATTGGCAAAGGGATATTTGGAAGCCCATAGAGGGCTATGGTGAAAAAGGAAATATCTTCCTTTCGAAACTGGAAAGAAGCTTTCTGAGAAACTGCTCTGTGTTCTGTTAATTCATCTCACAGAGTTACATCTTTCCCTTCAAGAAGCCTTTCGCTAAGGCTGTTCTTGTGGAATTGGCAAAGGGATATTTGGAAGCCCATAGAGGGCTATGGTGAAAAAGGAAATATCTTCCGTTCAAAACTGGAAAGAAGCTTTCTGAGAAACTGCTCTGTGTTCTGTTAATTCATCTCACAGAGTTACATCTTTCCCTTCAAGAAGCCTTTCGCTAAGGCTGTTCTTGTGGAGTTGGCAAAGGGATATTTGGAAGCCCATAGAGGGCTATGGTGAAAAAGGAAATATCTTCCGTTCAAAACTGGAAAGAAGCTTTCTGAGAAACTGCTCTGTGTTCTGTTAATTCATCTCACAGAGTTACATCTTTCCCTTCAAGAAGCCTTTCGCTAAGGCTGTTCTTGTGGAATTGGCAAAGGGATATTTGGAAGCCCATAGAGGGCTATGGTGAAAAAGGAAATATCTTCCGTTCAAAACTGGAAAGAAGCTTTCTGAGAAACTGCTCTGTGTTCTGTTAATTCATCTCACAGAGTTACATCTTTCCCTTCAAGAAGCCTTTCGCTAAGGCTGTTCTTGTGGAATTGGCAAAGGGATATTTGGAAGCCCATAGAGGGCTATGGTGAAAAAGGAAATATCTTCGGTTCAAAAGTGGAAAGAAGCTTTCTGAGAAACTGCTCTGTGTTCTGTTAATTCATCTCACAGAGTTACGTCTTTCACTTCAAGAAGCCTTTCGCTAAGGCTGTTCTTGTGGAATTGGCAAAGGGATATTTGGAAGCCCATAGAGGGCTATGGTGAAAAAGGAAATATCTTCCGTTCGAAACTGGAAAGAAGCTTTCTGAGAAACTGCTCTGTGTTCTGTTAATTCATCTCACAGAGTTACATCTTTCCCTTCAAGAAGCCTTTCGCTAAGGCTGTTCTTGTGGAATTGGCAAAGGGATATTTGGAAGCCCATAGAGGGCTATGGTGAAAAAGGAAATATCTTCCGTTCAAAACTGGAAAGAAGCTTTCTGAGAAACTGCTCTGTGTTCAGTTAATTCATCTCACAGAGTTACATCTTTCCCTTCAAGAAGCCTTTCGCTAAGGCTGTTCTTGTGGAATTGGCAAAGGGATATTTGGAAGCCCATAGAGGGCTACGGTGAAAAAGGAAATATCTTCCGTTCAAAACTGGAAAGAAGCTTTCTGAGAAACTGCTCTGTGTTCTGCTAATTCATCTCACAGAGTTACATCTTTCCCTTCAAGAAGCCTTTCGCTAAGGCTGTTCTTGTGGAATTGGCAAAGGGATATTTGGAAGCCCATAGAGGGCTATGGTGAAAAAGGAAATATCTTCCGTTCAAAACTGGAAAGAAGCTTTCTGAGAAACTGCTCTGTGTTCTGTTAATTCATCTCACAGAGTTACATCTTTCCCTTCAAGAAGCCTTTCGCTAAGGCTGTTCTTGTGGAATTGGCAAAGGGATATTTGGAAGCCCATAGAGGGCTACGGTGAAAAAGGAATTATCTTCCGTTCAAAACTGGAAAGAAGCTTTCTGAGAAACTGCTCTGTGTTCTGTTAATTCATCTCACAGAGTTACATCTTTCCCTTCAAGAAGCCTTTCGCTAAGGCTGTTCTTGTGGAATTGGCAAAGGGATATTTGGAAGCCCATAGAGGGCTATGGTGAAAAAGGAAATATCTTCCGTTCAAAACTGGAAAGAAGCTTTCTGAGAAACTGCTCTGTGTTCTGTTAATTCATCTCACAGTGTTACATCTTTCCCTTCAAGAAGCCTTTCGCTAAGGCTGTTCTAGTGGAATTGGCAAAGGGATATTTGGAAGCCCATAGAGGGCTATTTTGAAAAAGGAAATATCTTCCGTTCAAAACTGGAAAGAAGCTTTCTGAGAAACTGCTCTGTGTTCTGTTAATTCATCTCACAGAGTTACATCTTTCCCTTCAAGAACCCTTTCGCTAAGGCTGTTCTTGTGGAATTGGCAGAGGGATATTTGGAAGCCCATAGAGGGCTATGGTGAAAAAGGAAATATCTTCCGTTCGAAACTGGAAAGAAGCTTTCTGAGAAACTGCTCTGTGTTCTGTTAATTCATCTCACAGAGTTACGTCTTTCCCTTCAAGAAGCCTTTCGCTAAGGCTGTTCTTGTGGAATTGGCAAAGGGATATTTGGAAGCCCATAGAGGGCTATGGTGAAAAAGGAAATATCTTCCTTTCGAAACTGGAAAGAAGCTTTCTGAGAAACTGCTCTGTGTTCTGTTAATTCATCTCACAGAGTTACATCTTTCCCTTCAAGAAGCCTTTCGCTAAGGCTGTTCTTGTGGAGTTGGCAAAGGGATATTTGGAAGCCCATAGAGGGCTATGGTGAAAAAGGAAATATCTTCCGTTCAAAACTGGAAAGAAGCTTTCTGAGAAACTGCTCTGTGTTCTGTTAATTCATCTCACAGAGTTACATCTCTCCCTTCAAGAAGCCTTTCGCTAAGGCTGTTCTTGTGGAATTGGCAAAGGGATATTTGGAAGCCCATAGAGGGCTATGGTGAAAAAGGAAATATCTTCCGTTCAAAACTGGAAAGAAGCTTTCTGAGAAACTGCTCTGTGTTCTGTTAATTCATCTCACAGAGTTACATCTTTCCCTTCAAGAAGCCTTTCGCTAAGGCTGTTCTTGTGGAGTTGGCAAAGGGATATTTGGAAGCCCATAGAGGGCTATGGTGAAAAAGGAAATATCTTCCGTTCAAAACTGGAAAGAAGCTTTCTGAGAAACTGCTCTGTGTTCTGTTAATTCATCTCACAGAGTTACATCTTTCCCTTCAAGAAACCTTTCGCTAAGGCTGTTCTTGTGGAATTGGCAAAGGGATATTTGGAAGCCCATAGAGGGCTATGGTGAAAAAGGAAATATCTTCCGTTCAAAACCGGAAAGAAGCTTTCTGAGAAACTGCTCTGTGTTCTGTTAATTCATCTCACAGAGTTACATCTTTCCCTTCAAGAAGCCTTTCGCTAAGGCTGTTCTTGTGGAATTGGCAAAGGGATATTTGGAAGCCCATAGAGGGCTACGGTGAAAAAGGAATTATCTTCCGTTCAAAACTGGAAAGAAGCTTTCTGAGAAACTGCTCTGTGTTCTGTTAATTCATCTCACAGAGTTACATCTTTCCCTTCAAGAAGCCTTTCGCTAAGGCTGTTCTTGTGGAATTGGCAAAGGGATATTTGGAAGCCCATAGAGGGCTATGGTGAAAAAGGAAATATCTTCCGTTCAAAACTGGAAAGAAGCTTTCTGAGAAACTGCTCTGTGTTCTGTTAATTCATCTCACAGAGTTACATCTTTCCCTTCAAGAAGCCTTTCGCTAAGGCTGTTCTTGTGGAATTGGCAAAGGGATATTTGGAAGCCCATAGAGGGCTATGGTGAAAAAGGAAATATCTTCCGTTCAAAACTGGAAAGAAGCTTTCTGAGAAACTGCTCTGTGTTCTGTTAATTCATCTCACAGAGTTACATCTTTCCCTTCAAGAAGCCTTTCGCTAAGGCTGTTCTTGTGGAATTGGCAAAGGGATATTTGGAAGCCCATAGAGGGCTACGGTGAAAAAGGAATTATCTTCCGTTCAAAACTGGAAAGAAGCTTTCTGAGAAACTGCTCTGTGTTCTGTTAATTCATCTCACAGAGTTACATCTTTCCCTTCAAGAAGCCTTTCGCTAAGGCTGTTCTTGTGGAATTGGCAAAGGGATATTTGGAAGCCCATAGAGGGCTATGGTGAAAAAGGAAATATCTTCCGTTCAAAACTGGAAAGAAGCTTTCTGAGAAACTGCTCTGTGTTCTGTTAATTCATCTCACAGTGTTACATCTTTCCCTTCAAGAAGCCTTTCGCTAAGGCTGTTCTAGTGGAATTGGCAAAGGGATATTTGGAAGCCCATAGAGGGCTATTTTGAAAAAGGAAATATCTTCCGTTGAAAACTGGAAAGAAGCTTTCTGAGAAACTGCTCTGTGTTCTGTTAATTCATCTCACAGAGTTACATCTTTCCCTTCAAGAACCCTTTCGCTAAGGCTGTTCTTGTGGAATTGGCAGAGGGATATTTGGAAGCCCATAGAGGGCTATGGTGAAAAAGGAAATATCTTCCGTTCGAAACTGGAAAGAAGCTTTCTGAGAAACTGCTCTGTGTTCTGTTAATTCATCTCACAGAGTTACGTCTTTCCCTTCAAGAAGCCTTTCGCTAAGGCTGTTCTTGTGGAATTGGCAAAGGGATATTTGGAAGCCCATAGAGGGCTATGGTGAAAAAGGAAATATCTTCCTTTCGAAACTGGAAAGAAGCTTTCTGAGAAACTGCTCTGTGTTCTGTTAATTCATCTCACAGAGTTACATCTTTCCCTTCAAGAAGCCTTTCGCTAAGGCTGTTCTTGTGGAATTGGCAAAGGGATATTTGGAAGCCCATAGAGGGCTATGGTGAAAAAGGAAATATCTTCCGTTCAAAACTGGAAAGAAGCTTTCTGAGAAACTGCTCTGTGTTCTGTTAATTCATCTCACAGAGTTACATCTTTCCCTTCAAGAAGCCTTTCGCTAAGGCTGTTCTTGTGGAGTTGGCAAAGGGATATTTGGAAGCCCATAGAGGGCTATGGTGAAAAAGGAAATATCTTCCGTTCAAAACTGGAAAGAAGCTTTCTGATAAACTGCTCTGTGTTCTGTTAATTCATCTCACAGAGTTACATCTCTCCCTTCAAGAAGCCTTTCGCTAAGGCTGTTCTTGTGGAATTGGCAAAGGGATATTTGGAAGCCCATAGAGGGCTATGGTGAAAAAGGAAATATCTTCCGTTCAAAACTGGAAAGAAGCTTTCTGAGAAACTGCTCTGTGTTCTGTTAATTCATCTCACAGAGTTACATCTTTCCCTTCAAGAAGCCTTTCGCTAAGGCTGTCCTTGTGGAATTGGCAAAGGGATATTTGGAAGCCCATAGAGGGCTATGGTGAAAAAGGAAATATCTTCCGTTCAAAACTGGAAAGAAGCTTTCTGAGAAACTGCTCTGTGTTCTGTTAATTCATCTCACAGAGTTACATCTTTCCCTTCAAAAAGCCTTTCGCTAAGGCTGTTCTTGTGGAATTGGCAAAGGGATATTTGGAAGCCCATAGAGGGCTATGGTGAAAAAGGAAATATCTTCCGTTCAAAACTGGAAAGAAGCTTTCTGAGAAACTGCTCTGTGTTCTGTTAATTCATCTCACAGAGTTACATCTTTCCCTTCAAGAAGCCTTTCGCTAAGGCTGTTCTTGTGGAATTGGCAAAGGGATATTTGGAAGCCCATAGAGGGCTATGGTGAAAAAGGAAATATCTTCCGTTCAAAACTGGAAAGAAGCTTTCTGAGAAACTGCTCTGTGTTCTGTTAATTCATCTCACAGAGTTACATCTTTCCCTTCAAGAAGCCTTTCGCTAAGGCTGTTCTTGTGGAATTGGCAAAGGGATATTTGGAAGCCCATAGAGGGCTATGGTGAAAAAGGAAATATCTTCCGTTCAAAACTGGAAAGAAGCTTTCTGAGAAACTGCTCTGTGTTCTGTTAATTCATCTCACAGAGTTACATCTTTCCCTTCAAGAAGACTTTCGCTAAGGCTGTTCTTGTTTAGTTGGCAAAGGGATATTTGGAAGCCCATAGAGATCTAAGGTGAAAAAGGAAATATCTTCCGTTCAAAACTGGAAAGAAGCTTTCTGAGAAACTGCTCTGTGTTCTGTTAATTCATCTCACAGAGTTACATCTTTCCCTTCAAGAAGCCTTTCGCTAAGGCTGTTCTTGTGGAATTGGCAAAGGGATATTTGGAAGCCCATAGAGGGCTATGGTGAAAAAGGAAATATCTTCCGTTCAAAACTGGAAAGAAGCTTTCTGAGAAACTGCTCTGTGTTCTGTTAATTCATCTCACAGAGTTACATCTTTCCCTTCAAGAAGCCTTTCGCTAAGGCTGTTCTTGTGGAATTGGCAAAGGGATATTTGGAAGCCCATAGAGGGCTATGGTGAAAAAGGAAATATCTTCCGTTCAAAACTGGAAAGAAGCTTTCTGAGAAACTGCTCTGTGTTCTGTTAATTCATCTCACAGAGTTACATCTTTCCCTTCAAGAAGCCTTTCGCTAAGGCTGTTCTTGTGGAATTGGCAAAGGGATATTTGGAAGCCCATAGAGGGCTATGGTGAAAAAGGAAATATCTTCCGTTCAAAACTGGAAAGAAGCTTTCTGAGAAACTGCTCTGTGTTCTGTTAATTCATCTCACAGAGTTACATCTTTCCCTTCAAGAAGCCTTTCGCTAAGGCTGTTCTTGTGGAATTGGCAAAGGGATATTTGGAAGCCCATAGAGGGCTATGGTGAAAAAGGAAATATCTTCCGTTCAAAACTGGAAAGAAGCTTTCTGAGAAACTGCTCTGTGTTCTGTTAATTCATCTCACAGAGTTACATCTTTCCCTTCAAGAAGCCTTTCGCTAAGGCTGTTCTTGTGGAATTGGCAAAGGGATATTTGGAAGCCCATAGAGGGCTACGGTGAAAAAGGAAATATCTTCCTTTCAAAACTAGAAAGAAGCTTTCTGAGAAACTGCTCTGTGTTCTGTTAATTCATCTCACAGAGTTACGTCTTTCCCTTCAAGAAGCCTTTCGCTAAGGCTGTTCTTGTGGAATTGGCAAAGGGATATTTGGAAGCCCATAGAAGGCTATGGTGAAAAAGGAAATATCTTCCTTTCAAAACTGGAAAGAAGCTTTCTGAGAAACTGCTCTGTGTTCTGTTAATTCATCTCACAGAGTTACAACTTTCCCTTCAAGAAGCCTTTCGCTAAGGCTGTTCTTGTGGAATTGGCAAAGGGATATTTGGAAGCCCATAGAGGGCTATGGTGAAAAAGGAAATATCTTCCGTTCAAAACTGGAAAGAAACTTTCTGAGAAACTGCTCTGTGTTCTGTTAATTCATCTCACAGAGTTACATCTTTCCCTTCAAGAAGCCTTTCGCTAAGGCTGTTCTTGTGGAGTTGGCAAAGGGATATTTGGAAGCCCATAGAGGGCTATGGTGAAAAAGGAAATATCTTCCGTTCAAAACTGGAAAGAAGCTTTCTGAGAAACTGCTCTGTGTTCTGTTAATTCATCTCACAGAGTTACATCTTTCCCTTCAAGAAGTCTTTCGCTAAGGCTGTTCTTGTGGAATTGGCAAAGGGATATTTGGAAGCCCATAGAGGGCTATGGTGAAAAAGGAAATATCTTCCATTCAAAACTGGAAAGAAGCTTTCTGAGAAACTGCTCTGTGTTCTGTTAATTCATCACACAGAGTTACGTCTTTCCCTTCAAGAAGCCTTTCGCTAAGGCTGTTCTTGTGGAATTGGCAAAGGGATATTTGGAAGCCCATAGAGGGCTACGGTGAAAAAGGAAATATCTTCCGTTCAAAACTGGAAAGAAGCTTTCTGAGAAACTGCTCTGTGTTCTGTTAATTCATCTCACAGAGTTACGTCTTTCCCTTCAAGAAGCCTTTCGCTAAGGCTGTTCTTGTGGAATTGGCAAAGGGATATTTGGAAGCCCATAGAGGGCTATGGTGAAAAAGGAAATATCTTCCGTTCGAAACTGGAAAGAAGCTTTCTGAGAAACTGCTCTGTGTTCTGTTAATTCATCTCACAGAGTTACGTCTTTCCCTTCAAGTAGCCTTTCGCTAAGGCTGTTCTTGTGGAATTGGCAAAGGGATATTTGGAAGCCCATAGAGGGCTATGGTGAAAAAGGAAATATCTTCCGTTCAAAACTGGAAAGAAGCTTTCTGAGAAACTGCTCTGTGTTCTGTTAATTCATCTCACAGAGTTACATCTTTCCCTTCAAGAAGCCTTTCGCTAAGGCTGTTCTTGTGGAATTGGCAAAGGGATATTTGGAAGCCCATAGAGGGCTATGGTGAAAAAGGAAATATCTTCCGTTCAAAACTGGAAAGAAGCTTTCTGAGAAACTGCTCTGTGTTCTGTTAATTCATCTCACAGAGTTACATCTTTCCCTTCAAGAAGCCTTTCGCTAAGGCTGTTCTTGTGGAATTGGCAAAGGGATATTTGGAAGCCCATAGAGGGCTATGGTGAAAAAGGAAATACCTTCCGTTCAAAACTGGAAAGAAGCTTTCTGAGAAACTGCTCTGTGTTCTGTTAATTCATCTCACAGAGTTACATCTTTCCCTTCAAGAAGCCTTTCGCTAAGGCTGTTCTTGTGGAATTGGCAAAGGGATATTTGGAAGCCCGTAGAGGGCTATGGTGAAAAAGGAAATATCTTCCGTTCAAAACTGGAAAGAAGCTTTCTGAGAAACTGCTCTGTGTTCTGTTAATTCATCTCACAGAGTTACATCTTTCCCTTCAAGAAGCCTTTCGCTAAGGCTGTTCTTGTGGAGTTGGCAAAGGGATATTTGGAAGCCCATAGAGGGCTATGGTGAAAAAGGAAATATCTTCCGTTCAAAACTGGAAAGAAGCTTTCTGAGAAACTGCTCTGTGTTCTGTTAATTCATCTCACAGAGTTACATCTCTCCCTTCAAGAAGCCTTTCGCTAAGGCTGTTCTTGTGGAATTGGCAAAGGGATATTTGGAAGCCCATCGAGGGCTATGGTGAAAAAGGAAATATCTTCCGTTCAAAACTGGAAAGAAGCTTTCTGAGAAACTGCTCTGTGTTCTGTTAATTCATCTCACAGAGTTACATCTTTCCCTTCAAGAAGCCTTTCGCTAAGGCTGTTCTTGTGGAATTGGCAAAGGGATATTTGGAAGCCCATAGAGGGCTATGGTGAAAAAGGAAATATCTTCCGTTCAAAACTGGAAAGAAGCTTTCTGAGAAACTGCTCTGTGTTCTGTTAATTCATCTCACAGAGTTACATCTTTCCCTTCAAGAAGCCTTTCGCTAAGGCTGTTCTTGTGGAATTGGCAAAGGGATATTTGGAAGCCCATAGAGGGCTATGGTGAAAAAGGAAATACCTTCCGTTCAAAACTGGAAAGAAGCTTTCTGAGAAACTGCTCTGTGTTCTGTTAATTCATCTCACAGAGTTACATCTTTCCCTTCAAGAAGCCTTTCGCTAAGGCTGTTCTTGTGGAATTGGCAAAGGGATATTTGGAAGCCCGTAGAGGGCTATGGTGAAAAAGGAAATATCTTCCGTTCAAAACTGGAAAGAAGCTTTCTGAGAAACTGCTCTGTGTTCTGTTAATTCATCTCACAGAGTTACATCTTTCCCTTCAAGAAGCCTTTCGCTAAGGCTGTTCTTGTGGAGTTGGCAAAGGGATATTTGGAAGCCCATAGAGGGCTATGGTGAAAAAGGAAATATCTTCCGTTCAAAACTGGAATGAAGCTTTCTGAGAAACTGCTCTGTGTTCTGTTAATTCATCTCACAGAGTTACATCTCTCCCTTCAAGAAGCCTTTCGCTAAGGCTGTTCTTGTGGAATTGGCAAAGGGATATTTGGAAGCCCATCGAGGGCTATGGTGAAAAAGGAAATATCTTCCGTTCAAAACTGGAAAGAAGCTTTCTGAGAAACTGCTCTGTGTTCTGTTAATTCATCTCACAGAGTTACATCTTTCCCTTCAAGAAGCCTTTCGCTAAGGCTGTTCTTGTGGACTTGGCAAAGGGATATTTGGAAGCCCATAGAGGGCTATGGTGAAAAAGGAAATATCTTCCGTTCAAAACTGGAAAGAAGCTTTCTGAGAAACTGCTCTGTGTTCTGTTAATTCATCTCACAGAGTTACATCTTTCCCTTCAAGAAGCCTTTCGCTAAGGCTGTCCTTGTGGAATTGGCAAAGGGATATTTGGAAGCCCATAGAGGGCTATGGTGAAAAAGGAAATATCTTCCGTTCAAAACTGGAAAGAAGCTTTCTGAGAAACTGCTCTGTGTTCTGTTAATTCATCTCACAGAGTTACATCTTTCCCTTCAAGAAGCCTTTCGCTAAGGCTGTTCTTGTGGAATTGGCAAAGGGATATTTGGAAGCCCATAGAGGGCTATGGTGAAAAAGGAAATATCTTCCGTTCAAAACTGGAAAGAAGCTTTCTGAGAAACTGCTCTGTGTTTTGTTAATTCATCTCACAGAGTTACATCTTTCCCTTCAAGAAGCCTTTCGCTAAGGCTGTTCTTGTGGAATTGGCAAAGGGATATTTGGAAGCCCATAGAGGGCTATGGTGAAAAAGGAAATATCTTCCGTTCAAAACTGGAAAGAAGCTTTCTGAGAAACTGCTCTGTGTTCTGTTAATTCATCTCACAGAGTTACATCTTTCCCTTCAAGAAGCCTTTCGCTAAGGCTGTTCTTGTGGAATTGGCAAAGGGATATTTGGAAGCCCATAGAGGGCTATGGTGAAAAAGGAAATATCTTCCGTTCAAAACTGGAAAGAAGCTTTCTGAGAAACTGCTCTGTGTTCTGTTAATTCATCTCACAGAGTTACATCTTTCCCTTCAAGAAGCCTTTCGCTAAGGCTGTTCTTGTGGAGTTGGCAAAGGGATATTTGGAAGCCCATAGAGGGCTATGGTGAAAAAGGAAATATCTTCCGTTCAAAACTGGAAAGAAGCTTTCTGAGAAACTGCTCTGTGTTCTGTTAATTCATCTCACAGAGTTACATCTTTCCCTTCAAGAAGCCTTTCGCTAAGGCTGTTCTTGTGGAATTGGCAAAGGGATATTTGGAAGCCCATAGAGGGCTATGGTGAAAAAGGAAATATCTTCCGTTCAAAACTGGAAAGAAGCTTTCTGAGAAACTGCTCTGTGTTCTGTTAATTCATCTCACAGAGTTACATCTTTCCCTTCAAGAAGCCTTTCGCTAAGGCTGTTCTTGTGGAATTGGCAAAGGGATATTTGGAAGCCCATAGAGGGCTATGGTGAAAAAGGAAATATCTTCCGTTCAAAACTGGAAAGAAGCTTTCTGAGAAACTGCTCTGTGTTCTGTTAATTCATCTCACAGAGTTACATCTTTCCCTTCAAGAAGCCTTTCGCTAAGGCTGTTCTTGTGGAATTGGCAAAGGGATATTTGGAAGCCCATAGAGGGCTATGGTGAAAAAGGAAATATCTTCCGTTCAAAACTGGAAAGAAGCTTTCTGAGAAACTGCTCTGTGTTCTGTTAATTCATCTCACAGAGTTACATCTTCCCCTTCAAGAAGCCTTTCGCTATGGCTGTTCTTGTCTAATTGGCAAAGGGATATTTGGAAGCCCATAGAGGGCTATGGTGAAAAAGGAAATATCTTCCGTTCAAAACTGGAAAGAAGCTTTCTGAGAAACTGCTCTGTGTTCTGTTAATTCATCTCACAGAGTTACATCTTTCCCTTCAAGAAGCCTTTCGCTAAGGCTGTTCTTGTGGAATTGGCAAAGGGATATTTGGAAGCCCATAGAGGGCTACGGTGAAAAAGGAAATATCTTCCTTTCAAAACTAGAAAGAAGCTTTCTGAGAAACTGCTCTGTGTTCTGTTAATTCATCTCACAGAGTTACGTCTTTCCCTTCAAGAAGCCTTTCGCTAAGGCTGTTCTTGTGGAATTGGCAAAGGGATATTTGGAAGCCCATAGAGGGCTACGGTGAAAAAGGAAATATCTTCCGTTCAAAACTGGAAAGAAGCTTTCTGAGAAACTGCTCTGTGTTCTGTTAATTCATCTCACAGAGTTACGTCTTTCCCTTCAAGAAGCCTTTCGCTAAGGCTGTTCTTGTGGAATTGGCAAAGGGATATTTGGAAGCCCATAGAGGGCTATGGTGAAAAAGGAAATATCTTCCGTTCGAAACTGGAAAGAAGCTTTCTGAGAAACTGCTCTGTGTTCTGTTAATTCATCTCACAGAGTTACGTCTTTCCCTTCAAGTAGCCTTTCGCTAAGGCTGTTCTTGTGGAATTGGCAAAGGGATATTTGGAAGCCCATAGAGGGCTATGGTGAAAAAGGAAATATCTTCCGTTCAAAACTGGAAAGAAGCTTTCTGAGAAACTGCTCTGTGTTCTGTTAATTCATCTCACAGAGTTACATCTTTCCCTTCAAGAAGCCTTTCGCTAAGGCTGTTCTTGTGGAATTGGCAAAGGGATATTTGGAAGCCCATAGAGGGCTATGGTGAAAAAGGAAATATCTTCCGTTCAAAACTGGAAAGAAGCTTTCTGAGAAACTGCTCTGTGTTCTGTTAATTCATCTCACAGAGTTACATCTTTCCCTTCAAGAAGCCTTTCGCTAAGGCTGTTCTTGTGGAATTGGCAAAGGGATATTTGGAAGCCCATAGAGGGCTATGGTGAAAAAGGAAATACCTTCCGTTCAAAACTGGAAAGAAGCTTTCTGAGAAACTGCTCTGTGTTCTGTTAATTCATCTCACAGAGTTACATCTTTCCCTTCAAGAAGCCTTTCGCTAAGGCTGTTCTTGTGGAATTGGCAAAGGGATATTTGGAAGACCCTAGAGGGCTACGGTGAAAAAGGAAATATCTTCCGTTCAAAACTGGAAAGAAGCTTTCTGAGAAACTGCTCTGTGTTCTGTTAATTCATCTCACAGAGTTACATCTTTCCCTTCAAGAAGCCTTTCGCTAAGGCTGTTCTTGTGGAATTGGCAAAGGGATATTTGGAAGCCCATAGAGGGCTATGGTGAAAAAGGAAATATCTTCCGTTCAAAACTGGAAAGAAGCTTTCTGAGAAACTGCTCTGTGTTCTGTTAATTCATCTCACAGAGTTACATCTTTCCCTTCAAGAAGCCTTTCGCTAAGGCTGTTCTTGTGGAATTGGCAAAGGGATATTTGGAAGCCCATAGAGGGCTATGGTGAAAAAGGAAATATCTTCCGTTCAAAACTGGAAAGAAGCTTTCTGAGAAACTGCTCTGTGTTCTGTTAATTCATCTCACAGAGTTACATCTTTCCCTTCAAGAAGCCTTTCGCTAAGGCTGTTCTTGTGGAATTGGCAAAGGGATATTTGGAAGCCCATAGAGGGCTATGGTGAAAAAGGAAATATCTTCCGTTCAAAACTGGAAAGAAGCTTTCTGAGAAACTGCTCTGTGTTCTGTTAATTCATCTCACAGAGTTACATCTTTCCCTTCAAGAAGCCTTTCGCTAAGGCTGTTCTTGTGGAATTGGCAATGGGATATTTGGAAGCTCATAGAGGGCTATGGTGAAAAAGGAAATATCTTCCGTTCAAAACTGGAAAGAAGCTTTCTGAGAAACTGCTCTGTGTTCTGTTAATTCATCTCACAGAGTTACATCTTTCCCTTCAAGAAGCCTTTCGCTAAGGCTGTTCTTGTGGAATTGGCAAAGGGATATTTGGAAGCCCATAGAGGGCTATGGTGAAAAAGGAAATATCTTCCGTTCAAAACTGGAAAGAAGCTTTCTGAGAAACTGCTCTGTGTTCTGTTAATTCATCTCACAGAGTTACATCTTTCCCTTCAAGAAGCCTTTCGCTAAGGTTGTTCTTGTGGAATTGGCAAAGGGATATTTGGAAGCCCATAGGGGGCTATGGTGAAAAAGGAAATATCTTCCGTTCAAAACTGGAAAGAAGCTTTCTGGGAAACTGCTCTGTGTTCTGTTAATTCATCTCACAGAGTTACATCTTTCCCTTCAAGAAGCCTTTCGCTAAGGCTGTTCTTGTGGAATTGGCAAAGGGATATTTGGAAGCCCATAGAGGGCTATGGTGAAAAAGGAAATATCTTCCGTTCGAAACTGGAAAGAAGCTTTCTGAGAAACTGCTCTGTGTTCTGTTAATTCATCTCACAGAGTTACATCTTTCCCTTCAAGAAGCCTTTCGCTAAGGCTGTTCTTGTGGAATTGGCAAAGGGATACTTGGAAGCCCATAGAGGGCTATGGTGAAAAAGGAAATATCTTCCGTTCAAAACTGGAAAGAAGCTTTCTGAGAAACTGCTCTGTGTTCTGTTAATTCATCTCACAGAGTTACATCTTTCCCTTCAAGAAGCCTTTCGCTAAGGCTGTTCTTGTGGAATTGGCAAATAGATATTTGGAAGCCCATAGAGGGCTATGGTGAAAAAGGAAATATCTTCCGTTCAAAACTGGAAAGAAGCTTTCTGAGAAACTGCTCCGTGTTCTGTTAATTCATCTCACGGAGTTACATCTTTCCCTTCAAGAAGCCTTTCGCTAAGGCTGTTCTTGTGGAATTGGCAAAGGGATATTTGGAAGCCCATAGAGGGCTACGGTGAAAAAGGAAATATCTTCCGTTCAAAACTGGAAAGAAGCTTTCTGAGAAACTGCTCTGTGTTCTGTTAATTCATCTCACAGAGTTACATCTTTCCCTTCAAGAAGCCTTTCGCTAAGGCTGTTCTTGTGGAATTGGCAAAGGGATATTTGGAAGACCCTAGAGGGCTACGGTGAAAAAGGAAATATCTTCCGTTCAAAACTGGAAAGAAGCTTTCTGAGAAACTGCTCTGTGTTCTGTTAATTCATCTCACAGAGTTACATCTTTCCCTTCAAGAAGCCTTTCGCTAAGGCTGTTCTTGTGGAATTGGCAAAGGGATATTTGGAAGCCCATAGAGGGCTATGGTGAAAAAGGAAATATCTTCCGTTCAAAACTGGAAAGAAGCTTTCTGAGAAACTGCTCTGTGTTCTGTTAATTCATCTCACAGAGTTACATCTTTCCCTTCAAGAAGCCTTTCGCTAAGGCTGTTCTTGTGGAATTGGCAAAGGGATATTTGGAAGCCCATAGAGGGCTATGGTGAAAAAGGAAATATCTTCCGTTCAAAACTGGAAAGAAGCTTTCTGAGAAACTGCTCTGTGTTCTGTTAATTCATCTCACAGAGTTACATCTTTCCCTTCAAGAAGCCTTTCGCTAAGGCTGTTCTTGTGGAATTGGCAAAGGGATATTTGGATCCCATAGAGGGCTATGGTGAAAAAGGAAATATCTTCCGTTCAAAACTGGAAAGAAGCTTTCTGAGAAACTGCTCTGTGTTCTGTTAATTCATCTCACAGAGTTACATCTTTCCCTTCAAGAAGCCTTTCGCTAAGGCTGTTCTTGTGGAATTGGCAAAGGGATATTTGGAAGCCCATAGAGGGCTATGGTGAAAAAGGAAATATCTTCCGTTCAAAACTGGAAAGAAGCTTTCTGAGAAACTGCTCTGTGTTCTGTTAATTCATCTCACAGAGTTACGTCTTTCACTTCAAGAAGACTTTCGCTAAGGCTGTTCTTGTGGAATTGGCAAAGGGATATTTGGAAGCCCATAGAGGGCTATGGTGAAAAAGGAAATATCTTCCTTTCGAAACTGGAAAGAAGCTTTATGAGAAACTGCTCTGTGTTCTGTTAATTCATCTCACAGACTTACGTCTTTCCCTTCAAGAAGCCTTTCGCTAAGGCTGTTCTTGTGGAATTGGCAAAGGGATATTTGGAAGCCCATAGAGGGCTATGGTGAAAAAGGAAATATCTTCCGTTCGAAACTGGAAAGAAGCTTTCTGAAAAACTGCTCTGTGTTCTGTTAATTCATCTCACAGAGTTACGTCTTTCCCTACAAGAAGCCTTTCGCTAAGGCTGTTCTTGTGGAATTGGCAAAGGGATATTTGGAAGCCCATAGAGGGCTATGGTGAAAAAGGAAATATCTTCCGTTCGAAACTGGAAAGAAGCTTTCTGAGAAACTGCTCTGTGTTCTGTTAATTCATCTCACAGAGTTACATCTTTCCCTTCAAGAAGCCTTTCGCTAAGGCTGTTCTTGTGGAATTGGCAAAGGGATATTTGGAAGCCCATAGAGGGCTATGGTGAAAAAGGAAATATCTTCCGTTCAAAACTGGAAAGAAGCTTTCTGAGAAACTGCTCTGTGTTCTGTTAATTCATCTCACAGAGTTACATCTTTCCCTTCAAGAAGCCTTTCGCTAAGGCTGTTCTTGTGGAGTTGGCAAAGGGATATTTGGAAGCCCATAGAGGGCTATGGTGAAAAAGGAAATATCTTCCGTTCAAAACTGGAAGGAAGCTTTCTGAGAAACTGCTCTGTGTTCTGTTAATTCATCTCACAGAGTTACATCTTTCCCTTCAAGAAGCCTTTCGCTAAGGCTGTTCTTGTGGAATTGGCAAAGGGATATTTGGAAGCCCATAGAGGGCTATGGTGAAAAAGGAAATATCTTCCGTTCAAAACTGGAAAGAAGCTTTCTGAGAAACTGCTCTGTGTTCTGTTAATTCATCTCACAGAGTTACATCTTTCCCTTCAAGAAGCCTTTCGCTAAGGCTGTTCTTGTGGAGTTGGCAAAGGGATATTTGGAAGCCCATAGAGGGCTTTGGTGAAAAAGGAAATATCTTCCGTTCAAAACTGGAAAGAAGCTTTCTGAGAAACTGCTCTGTGTTCTGTTAATTCATCTCACAGAGTTACATCTTTCCCTTGAAGAAGCCTTTCGCTAAGGCTGTTCTTGTGGAATTGGCAAAGGGATATTTGGAAGCCCATAGAGGGCTATGGTGAAAAAGGAAATATCTTCCGTTCAAAACTGGAAAGAAGCTTTCTGAGAAACTGCTCTGTGTTCTGTTAATTCATCTCACAGAGTTACATCTTTCCCTTCAAGAAGCCTTTCGCTAAGGCTGTTCTTGTGGAATTGGCAAAGGGATATTTGGAAGCCCATAGAGGGCTATGGTGAAAAAGGAAATATCTTCCGTTCAAAACTGGAAAGAAGCTTTCTGAGAAACTGCTCTGTGTTCTGTTAATTCATCTCAGAGAGTTACATCTTTCCCTTCAAGAAGCCTTTCGCTAAGGCTGTCCTTGTGGAATTGGCAAAGGGATATTTGGAAGCCCATAGAGGGCTATGGTGAAAAAGGAAATATCTTCCGTTCAAAACTGGAAAGAAGCTTTCTGAGAAACTGCTCTGTGTTCTGTTAATTCATCTCACAGAGTTACATCTTTCCCTTCAAGAAGCCTTTCGCTAAGGCTGTTCTTGTGGAATTGGCAAAGGGATATTTGGAAGCCCATAGAGGGCTATGGTGAAAAAGGAAATATCTTCCGTTCAAAACTGGAAAGAAGCTTTCTGAGAAACTGCTCTGTGTTCTGTTAATTCATCTCACAGAGTTACATCTTTCCCTTCAAGAAGCCTTTCGCTAAGGCTGTTCTTGTGGAATTGGCAAAGGGATATTTGGAAGCCCATAGAGGGCTATGGTGAAAAAGGAAATATCTTCCGTTCAAAACTGGAAAGAAGCTTTCTGAGAAACTGCTCTGTGTTCTGCTAATTCATCTCACAGAGTTACATCTTTCCCTTCAAGAAGCCTTTCGCTAAGGCTGTTCTTGTGGAATTGGCAAAGGGATATTTGGAAGCCCATAGAGGGCTATGGTGAAAAAGGAAATATCTTCCGTTCAAAACTGGAAAGAAGCTTTCTGAGAAACTGCTCTGTGTTCTGTTAATTCATCTCACAGAGTTACATCTTTCCCTTCAAGAAGCCTTTCGCTAAGGCTGTTCTTGTGGAATTGGCAAAGGGATATTTGGAAGCCCATAGAGGGCTACGGTGAAAAAGGAAATATCTTCCTTTCAAAACTAGAAAGAAGCTTTCTGAGAAACTGCTCTGTGTTCTGTTAATTCATCTCACAGAGTTACGTCTTTCCCTTCAAGAAGCCTTTCGCTAAGGCTGTTCTTGTGGAATTGGCAAAGGGATATTTGGAAGCCCATAGAAGGCTATGGTGAAAAAGGAAATATCTTCCTTTCAAAACTGGAAAGAAGCTTTCTGAGAAACTGCTCTGTGTTCTGTTAATTCATCTCACAGAGTTACATCTTTCCCTTCAAGAAGCCTTTCGCTAAGGCTGTTCTTGTGGAATTGGCAAAGGGATATTTGGAAGCCCATAGAGGGCTATGGTGAAAAAGGAAATATCTTCCGTTCAAAACTGGAAAGAAACTTTCTGAGAAACTGCTCTGTGTTCTGTTAATTCATCTCACAGAGTTACATCTTTCCCTTCAAGAAGCCTTTCGCTAAGGCTGTTCTTGTGGAGTTGGCAAAGGGATATTTGGAAGCCCATAGAGGGCTATGGTGAAAAAGGAATTATCTTCCGTTCAAAACTGGAAAGAAGCTTTCTGAGAAACTGCTCTGTGTTCTGTTAATTCATCTCACAGAGTTACATCTTTCCCTTCAAGAAGCCTTTCGCTAAGGCTGTTCTTGTGGAATTGGCAAAGGGATATTTGGAAGCCCATAGAGGGCTATGGTGAAAAAGGAAATACCTTCCGTTCAAAGCTGGAAAGAAGCTTTCTGAGAAACTGCTCTGTGTTCTGTTAATTCATCTCACAGAGTTACATCTTTCCCTTCAAGAAGCCTTTCGCTAAGGCTGTTCTTGTGGAATTGGCAAAGGGATATTTGGAAGACCCTAGAGGGCTACGGTGAAAAAGGAAATATCTTCCGTTCAAAACTGGAAAGAAGCTTTCTGAGAAACTGCTCTGTGTTCTGTTAATTCATCTCACAGAGTTACATCTTTCCCTTCAAGAAGCCTTTCGCTAAGGCTGTTCTTGTGGAATTGGCAAAGGGATATTTGGAAGCCCATAGAGGGCTATGGTGAAAAAGGAAATATCTTCCGTTCAAAACTGGAAAGAAGCTTTCTGAGAAACTGCTCTGTGTTCTGTTAATTCATCTCACAGAGTTATATCTTTCCCTTCAAGAAGCCTTTCGCTAAGGCTGTTCTTGTGGAATTGGCAAAGGGATATTTGGAAGCCCATAGAGGGCTATGGTGAAAAAGGAAATATCTTCCGTTCAAAACTGGAAAGAAGCTTTCTGAGAAACTGCTCTGTGTTCTGTTAATTCATCTCACAGAGTTACATCTTTCCCTTCAAGAAGCCTTTCGCTAAGGCTGTTCTTGTGGAATTGGCAAAGGGATATTTGGAAGCCCATAGAGGGCTATGGTGAAAAAGGAAATATCTTCCGTTCAAAACTGGAAAGAAGCTTTCTGAGAAACTGCTCTGTGTTCTGTTAATTCATCTCACAGAGTTACATCTTTCCCTTCAAGAAGCCTTTCGCTAAGGCTGTTCTTGTGGAATTGGCAATGGGATATTTGGAAGCTCATAGAGGGCTATGGTGAAAAAGGAAATATCTTCCGTTCAAAACTGGAAAGAAGCTTTCTGAGAAACTGCTCTGTGTTCTGTTAATTCATCTCACAGAGTTACATCTTTCCCTTCAAGAAGCCTTTCGCTAAGGCTGTTCTTGTGGAATTGGCAAAGGGATATTTGGAAGCCCATAGAGGGCTATGGTGAAAAAGGAAATATCTTCCGTTCAAAACTGGAAAGAAGCTTTCTGAGAAACTGCTCTGTGTTCTGTTAATTCATCTCACAGAGTTACATCTTTCCCTTCAAGAAGCCTTTCGCTAAGGTTGTTCTTGTGGAATTGGCAAAGGGATATTTGGAAGCCCATAGGGGGCTATGGTGAAAAAGGAAATATCTTCCGTTCAAAACTGGAAAGAAGCTTTCTGAGAAACTGCTCTGTGTTCTGTTAATTCATCTCACAGAGTTACATCTTTCCCTTCAAGAAGCCTTTCGCTAAGGCTGTTCTTGTGGAATTGGCAAAGGGATATTTGGAAGCCCATAGAGGGCTATGGTGAAAAAGGAAATATCTTCCGTTCAAAACTGGAAAGAAGCTTTCTGAGAAACTGCTCTGTATTCTGTTAATTCATCTCACAGAGTTACATCTTTCCCTTCAAGAAGCCTTTCGCTAAGGCTGTTCTTGTGGAATTGGCAAAGGGATATTTGGAAGCCCATAGAGGGCTATGGTGAAAAAGGAAATATCTTCGGTTCAAAACTGGAAAGAAGCTTTCTGAGAAACTGCTCTGTGTTCTGTTAATTCATCTCACAGAGTTACGTCTTTCACTTCAAGAAGCCTTTCGCTAAGGCTGTTCTTGTGGAATTGGCAAAGGGATATTTGGAAGCCCATAGAGGGCTATGGTGAAAAAGGAAATATCTTCCGTTCGAAACTGGAAAGAAGCTTTCTGAGAAACTGCTCTGTGTTCTGTTAATTCATCTCACAGAGTTACATCTTTCCCTTCAAGAAGCCTTTCGCTAAGGCTGTTCTTGTGGAATTGGCAAAGGGATACTTGGAAGCCCATAGAGGGCTATGGTGAAAAAGGAAATATCTTCCGTTCAAAACTGGAAAGAAGCTTTCTGAGAAACTGCTCTGTGTTCTGTTAATTCATCTCACAGAGTTACATCTTTCCCTTCAAGAAGCCTTTCGCTAAGGCTGTTCTTGTGGAATTGGCAAATAGATATTTGGAAGCCCATAGAGGGCTATGGTGAAAAAGGAAATATCTTCCGTTCAAAACTGGAAAGAAGCTTTCTGAGAAACTGCTCTGTGTTCTGTTAATTCATCTCACGGAGTTACATCTTTCCCTTCAAGAAGCCTTTCGCTAAGGCTGTTCTTGTGGAATTGGCAAAGGGATATTTGGAAGCCCATAGAGGGCTACGGTGAAAAAGGAAATATCTTCCGTTCAAAACTGGAAAGAAGCTTTCTGAGAAACTGCTCTGTGTTCTGTTAATTCATCTCACAGAGTTACATCTTTCCCTTCAAGAAGCCTTTCGCTAAGGCTGTTCTTGTGGAATTGGCTAAATGGATATTTGGAAGCACATAGAGGGCTATGGTGAAAAAGGAAATATCTTCCGTTCAAAACTGGAAAGAAGCTTTCTGAGAAACTGCTCTGTGTTCTGTTAATTCATCTCACAGAGTTACATCTTTCCCTTCAAGAAGCCTTTCGCTAAGGCTGTTCTTGTGGAATTGGCAAAGGGATATTTGGAAGCCCATAGAGGGCTATGGTGAAAAAGGAAATATCTTCCGTTCAAAACTGGAAAGAAGCTTTCTGAGAAACTGCTCTGTGTTCTGTTAATTCATCTCACAGAGTTACATCTTTCCCTTCAAGAAGCCTTTCGCTAAGGCTGTTCTTGTGGAATTGGCAAAGGGATATTTGGAAGCCCATAGAGGGCTATGGTGAAAAAGGAAATATCTTCCGTTCAAAACTGGAAAGAAGCTTTCTGAGAAACTGCTCTGTGTTCTGTTAATTCATCTCACAGAGTTACATCTTTCCCTTCAAGAAGCCTTTCGCTAAGGCTGTTCTTGTGGAATTGGCAAAGGGATATTTGGAAGCCCATAGAGGGCTATGGTGAAAAAGGAAATACCTTCCGTTCAAAACTGGAAAGAAGCTTTCTGAGAAACTGCTCTGTGTTCTGTTAATTCATCTCACAGAGTTACATCTTTCCCTTCAAGAAGCCTTTCGCTAAGGCTGTTCTTGTGGAATTGGCAAAGGGATATTTGGAAGCCCGTAGAGGGCTATGGTGAAAAAGGAAATATCTTCCGTTCAAAACTGGAAAGAAGCTTTCTGAGAAACTGCTCTGTGTTCTGTTAATTCATCTCACAGAGTTACATCTTTCCCTTCAAGAAGCCTTTCGCTAAGGCTGTTCTTGTGGAGTTGGCAAAGGGATATTTGGAAGCCCATAGAGGGCTATGGTGAAAAAGGAAATATCTTCCGTTCAAAACTGGAAAGAAGCTTTCTGAGAAACTGCTCTGTGTTCTGTTAATTCATCTCACAGAGTTACATCTCTCCCTTCAAGAAGCCTTTCGCTAAGGCTGTTCTTGTGGAATTGGCAAAGGGATATTTGGAAGCCCATCGAGGGCTATGGTGAAAAAGGAAATATCTTCCGTTCAAAACTGGAAAGAAGCTTTCTGAGAAACTGCTCTGTGTTCTGTTAATTCATCTCACAGAGTTACATCTTTCCCTTCAAGAAGCCTTTCGCTAAGGCTGTTCTTGTGGACTTGGCAAAGGGATATTTGGAAGCCCATAGAGGGCTATGGTGAAAAAGGAAATATCTTCCGTTCAAAACTGGAAAGAAGCTTTCTGAGAAACTGCTCTGTGTTCTGTTAATTCATCTCACAGAGTTACATCTTTCCCTTCAAGAAGCCTTTCGCTAAGGCTGTTCTTGTGGAATTGGCAAAGGGATATTTGGAAGCCCATAGAGGGCTATGGTGAAAAAGGAAATACCTTCCGTTCAAAACTGGAAAGAAGCTTTCTGAGAAACTGCTCTGTGTTCTGTTAATTCATCTCACAGAGTTACATCTTTCCCTTCAAGAAGCCTTTCGCTAAGGCTGTTCTTGTGGAATTGGCAAAGGGATATTTGGAAGCCCGTAGAGGGCTATGGTGAAAAAGGAAATATCTTCCGTTCAAAACTGGAAAGAAGCTTTCTGAGAAACTGCTCTGTGTTCTGTTAATTCATCTCACAGAGTTACATCTTTCCCTTCAAGAAGCCTTTCGCTAAGGCTGTTCTTGTGGAGTTGGCAAAGGGATATTTGGAAGCCCATAGAGGGCTATGGTGAAAAAGGAAATATCTTCCGTTCAAAACTGGAAAGAAGCTTTCTGAGAAACTGCTCTGTGTTCTGTTAATTCATCTCACAGAGTTACATCTCTCCCTTCAAGAAGCCTTTCGCTAAGGCTGTTCTTGTGGAATTGGCAAAGGGATATTTGGAAGCCCATCGAGGGCTATGGTGAAAAAGGAAATATCTTCCGTTCAAAACTGGAAAGAAGCTTTCTGAGAAACTGCTCTGTGTTCTGTTAATTCATCTCACAGAGTTACATCTTTCCCTTCAAGAAGCCTTTCGCTAAGGCTGTTCTTGTGGACTTGGCAAAGGGATATTTGGAAGCCCATAGAGGGCTATGGTGAAAAAGGAAATATCTTCCGTTCAAAACTGGAAAGAAGCTTTCTGAGAAACTGCTCTGTGTTCTGTTAATTCATCTCACAGAGTTACATCTTTCCCTTCAAGAAGCCTTTCGCTAAGGCTGTCCTTGTGGAATTGGCAAAGGGATATTTGGAAGCCCATAGAGGGCTATGGTGAAAAAGGAAATATCTTCCGTTCAAAACTGGAAAGAAGCTTTCTGAGAAACTGCTCTGTGTTCTGTTAATTCATCTCACAGAGTTACATCTTTCCCTTCAAGAAGCCTTTCGCTAAGGCTGTTCTTGTGGAATTGGCAAAGGGATATTTGGAAGCCCATAGAGGGCTATGGTGAAAAAGGAAATATCTTCCGTTCAAAACTGGAAAGAAGCTTTCTGAGAAACTGCTCTGTGTTTTGTTAATTCATCTCACAGAGTTACATCTTTCCCTTCAAGAAGCCTTTCGCTAAGGCTGTTCTTGTGGAATTGGCAAAGGGATATTTGGAAGCCCATAGAGGGCTATGGTGAAAAAGGAAATATCTTCCGTTCAAAACTGGAAAGAAGCTTTCTGAGAAACTGCTCTGTGTTCTGTTAATTCATCTCACAGAGTTACATCTTTCCCTTCAAGAAGCCTTTCGCTAAGGCTGTTCTTGTGGAATTGGCAAAGGGATATTTGGAAGCCCATAGAGGGCTATGGTGAAAAAGGAAATATCTTCCGTTCAAAACTGGAAAGAAGCTTTCTGAGAAACTGCTCTGTGTTCTGTTAATTCATCTCACAGAGTTACATCTTTCCCTTCAAGAAGCCTTTCGCTAAGGCTGTTCTTGTGGAGTTGGCAAAGGGATATTTGGAAGCCCATAGAAGGCTATGGTGAAAAAGGAAATATCTTCCGTTCAAAACTGGAAAGAAGCTTTCTGAGAAACTGCTCTGTGTTCTGTTAATTCATCTCACAGAGTTACATCTTTCCCTTCAAGAAGCCTTTCGCTAAGGCTGTTCTTGTGGAATTGGCAAAGGGATATTTGGAAGCCCATAGAGGGCTATGGTGAAAAAGGAAATATCTTCCGTTCAAAACTGGAAAGAAGCTTTCTGAGAAACTGCTCTGTGTTCTGTTAATTCATCTCACAGAGTTACATCTTTCCCTTCAAGAAGCCTTTCGCTAAGGCTGTTCTTGTGGAATTGGCAAAGGGATATTTGGAAGCCCATAGAGGGCTATGGTGAAAAAGGAAATATCTTCCGTTCAAAACTGGAAAGAAGCTTTCTGAGAAACTGCTCTGTGTTCTGTTAATTCATCTCACAGAGTTACATCTTTCCCTTCAAGAAGCCTTTCGCTAAGGCTGTTCTTGTGGAATTGGCAAAGGGATATTTGGAAGCCCATAGAGGGCTATGGTGAAAAAGGAAATATCTTCCGTTCAAAACTGGAAAGAAGCTTTCTGAGAAACTGCTCTGTGTTCTGTTAATTCATCTCACAGAGTTACATCTTTCCCTTCAAGAAGCCTTTCGCTATGGCTGTTCTTGTCTAATTGGCAAAGGGATATTTGGAAGCCCATAGAGGGCTATGGTGAAAAAGGAAATATCTTCCGTTCAAAACTGGAAAGAAGCTTTCTGAGAAACTGCTCTGTGTTCTGTTAATTCATCTCACAGAGTTACATCTTTCCCTTCAAGAAGCCTTTCGCTAAGGCTGTTCTTGTGGAATTGGCAAAGGGATATTTGGAAGCCCATAGAGGGCTACGGTGAAAAAGGAAATATCTTCCTTTCAAAACTAGAAAGAAGCTTTCTGAGAAACTGCTCTGTGTTCTGTTAATTCATCTCACAGAGTTACGTCTTTCCCTTCAAGAAGCCTTTCGCTAAGGCTGTTCTTGTGGAATTGGCAAAGGGATATTTGGAAGCCCATAGAAGGCTATGGTGAAAAAGGAAATATCTTCCTTTCAAAACTGGAAAGAAGCTTTCTGAGAAACTGCTCTGTGTTCTGTTAATTCATCTCACAGAGTTACAACTTTCCCTTCAAGAAGCCTTTCGCTAAGGCTGTTCTTGTGGAATTGGCAAAGGGATATTTGGAAGCCCATAGAGGGCTATGGTGAAAAAGGAAATATCTTCCGTTCAAAACTGGAAAGAAACTTTCTGAGAAACTGCTCTGTGTTCTGTTAATTCATCTCACAGAGTTACATCTTTCCCTTCAAGAAGCCTTTCGCTAAGGCTGTTCTTGTGGAGTTGGCAAAGGGATATTTGGAAGCCCATAGAGGGCTATGGTGAAAAAGGAAATATCTTCCGTTCAAAACTGGAAAGAAGCTTTCTGAGAAACTGCTCTGTGTTCTGTTAATTCATCTCACAGAGTTACATCTTTCCCTTCAAGAAGCCTTTCGCTAAGGCTGTTCTTGTGGAATTGGCAAAGGGATATTTGGAAGCCCATAGAGGGCTATGGTGAAAAAGGAAATATCTTCCGTTCAAAACTGGAAAGAAGCTTTCTGAGAAACTGCTCTGTGTTCTGTTAATTCATCACACAGAGTTACGTCTTTCCCTTCAAGAAGCCTTTCGCTAAGGCTGTTCTTGTGGAATTGGCAAAGGGATATTTGGAAGCCCATAGAGGGCTACGGTGAAAAAGGAAATATCTTCCGTTCAAAACTGGAAAGAAGCTTTCTGAGAAACTGCTCTGTGTTCTGTTAATTCATCTCACAGAGTTACGTCTTTCCCTTCAAGAAGCCTTTCGCTAAGGCTGTTCTTGTGGAATTGGCAAAGGGATATTTGGAAGCCCATAGAGGGCTATGGTGAAAAAGGAAATATCTTCCGTTCGAAACTGGAAAGAAGCTTTCTGAGAAACTGCTCTGTGTTCTGTTAATTCATCTCACAGAGTTACGTCTTTCCCTTCAAGTAGCCTTTCGCTAAGGCTGTTCTTGTGGAATTGGCAAAGGGATATTTGGAAGCCCATAGAGGGCTATGGTGAAAAAGGAAATATCTTCCGTTCAAAACTGGAAAGAAGCTTTCTGAGAAACTGCTCTGTGTTCTGTTAATTCATCTCACAGAGTTACATCTTTCCCTTCAAGAAGCCTTTCGCTAAGGCTGTTCTTGTGGAATTGGCAAAGGGATATTTGGAAGCCCATAGAGGGCTATGGTGAAAAAGGAAATATCTTCCGTTCAAAACTGGAAAGAAGCTTTCTGAGAAACTGCTCTGTGTTCTGTTAATTCATCTCACAGAGTTACATCTTTCCCTTCAAGAAGCCTTTCGCTAAGGCTGTTCTTGTGGAATTGGCAAAGGGATATTTGGAAGCCCATAGAGGGCTATGGTGAAAAAGGAAATACCTTCCGTTCAAAACTGGAAAGAAGCTTTCTGAGAAACTGCTCTGTGTTCTGTTAATTCATCTCACAGAGTTACATCTTTCCCTTCAAGAAGCCTTTCGCTAAGGCTGTTCTTGTGGAATTGGCAAAGGGATATTTGGAAGACCCTAGAGGGCTACGGTGAAAAAGGAAATATCTTCCGTTCAAAACTGGAAAGAAGCTTTCTGAGAAACTGCTCTGTGTTCTGTTAATTCATCTCACAGAGTTACATCTTTCCCTTCAAGAAGCCTTTCGCTAAGGCTGTTCTTGTGGAATTGGCAAAGGGATATTTGGAAGCCCATAGAGGGCTATGGTGAAAAAGGAAATATCTTCCGTTCAAAACTGGAAAGAAGCTTTCTGAGAAACTGCTCTGTGTTCTGTTAATTCATCTCACAGAGTTACATCTTTCCCTTCAAGAAGCCTTTCGCTAAGGCTGTTCTTGTGGAATTGGCAAAGGGATATTTGGAAGCCCATAGAGGGCTATGGTGAAAAAGGAAATATCTTCCGTTCAAAACTGGAAGGAAGCTTTCTGAGAAACTGCTCTGTGTTCTGTTAATTCATCTCACAGAGTTACATCTTTCCCTTCAAGAAGCCTTTCGCTAAGGCTGTTCTTGTGGAATTGGCAAAGGGATATTTGGAAGCCCATAGAGGGCTATGGTGAAAAAGGAAATATCTTCCGTTCAAAACTGGAAAGAAGCTTTCTGAGAAACTGCTCTGTGTTCTGTTAATTCATCTCACAGAGTTACATCTTTCCCTTCAAGAAGCCTTTCGCTAAGGCTGTTCTTGTGGAATTGGCAATGGGATATTTGGAAGCTCATAGAGGGCTATGGTGAAAAAGGAAATATCTTCCGTTCAAAACTGGAAAGAAGCTTTCTGAGAAACTGCTCTGTGTTCTGCTAATTCATCTCACAGAGTTACATCTTTCCCTTCAAGAAGCCTTTCGCTAAGGCTGTTCTTGTGGAATTGGCAAAGGGATATTTGGAAGCCCATAGAGGGCTATGGTGAAAAAGGAAATATCTTCCGTTCAAAACTGGAAAGAAGCTTTCTGAGAAACTGCTCTGTGTTCTGTTAATTCATCTCACAGAGTTACATCTTTCCCTTCAAGAAGCCTTTCGCTAAGGTTGTTCTTGTGGAATTGGCAAAGGGATATTTGGAAGCCCATAGGGGGCTATGGTGAAAAAGGAAATATCTTCCGTTCAAAACTGGAAAGAAGCTTTCTGGGAAACTGCTCTGTGTTCTGTTAATTCATCTCACAGAGTTACATCTTTCCCTTCAAGAAGCCTTTCGCTAAGGCTGTTCTTGTGGAATTGGCAAAGGGATATTTGGAAGCCCATAGAGGGCTATGGTGAAAAAGGAAATATCTTCCGTTCAAAACTGGAAAGAAGCTTTCTGAGAAACTGCTCTGTATTCTGTTAATTCATCTCACAGAGTTACATCTTTCCCTTCAAGAAGCCTTTCGCTAAGGCTGTTCTTGTGGAATTGGCAAAGGGATATTTGGAAGCCCATAGAGGGCTATGGTGAAAAAGGAAATATCTTCGGTTCAAAACTGGAAAGAAGCTTTCTGAGAAACTGCTCTGTGTTCTGTTAATTCATCTCACAGAGTTACGTCTTTCACTTCAAGAAGCCTTTCGCTAAGGCTGTTCTTGTGGAATTGGCAAAGGGATATTTGGAAGCCCATAGAGGGCTATGGTGAAAAAGGAAATATCTTCCGTTCGAAACTGGAAAGAAGCTTTCTGAGAAACTGCTCTGTGTTCTGTTAATTCATCTCACAGAGTTACATCTTTCCCTTCAAGAAGCCTTTCGCTAAGGCTGTTCTTGTGGAATTGGCAAACGGATACTTGGAAGCCCATAGAGGGCTATGGTGAAAAAGGAAATATCTTCCGTTCAAAACTGGAAAGAAGCTTTCTGAGAAACTGCTCTGTGTTCTGTTAATTCATCTCACAGAGTTACATCTTTCCCTTCAAGAAGCCTTTCGCTAAGGCTGTTCTTGTGGAATTGGCAAATAGATATTTGGAAGCCCATAGAGGGCTATGGTGAAAAAGGAAATATCTTCCGTTCAAAACTGGAAAGAAGCTTTCTGAGAAACTGCTCCGTGTTCTGTTAATTCATCTCACGGAGTTACATCTTTCCCTTCAAGAAGCCTTTCGCTAAGGCTGTTCTTGTGGAATTGGCAAAGGGATATTTGGAAGCCCATAGAGGGCTACGGTGAAAAAGGAAATATCTTCCGTTCAAAACTGGAAAGAAGCTTTCTGAGAAACTGCTCTGTGTTCTGTTAATTCATCTCACAGAGTTACATCTTTCCCTTCAAGAAGCCTTTCGCTAAGGCTGTTCTTGTGGAATTGGCAAAGGGATATTTGGAAGACCCTAGAGGGCTACGGTGAAAAAGGAAATATCTTCCGTTCAAAACTGGAAAGAAGCTTTCTGAGAAACTGCTCTGTGTTCTGTTAATTCATCTCACAGAGTTACATCTTTCCCTTCAAGAAGCCTTTCGCTAAGGCTGTTCTTGTGGAATTGGCAAAGGGATATTTGGAAGCCCATAGAGGGCTATGGTGAAAAAGGAAATATCTTCCGTTCAAAACTGGAAAGAAGCTTTCTGAGAAACTGCTCTGTGTTCTGTTAATTCATCTCACAGAGTTACATCTTTCCCTTCAAGAAGCCTTTCGCTAAGGCTGTTCTTGTGGAA
Organism: Chlorocebus sabaeus; assembly: GCF_047675955.1. Lineage (NCBI taxonomy): Eukaryota > Metazoa > Chordata > Mammalia > Primates > Cercopithecidae > Chlorocebus > Chlorocebus sabaeus. The sequence goes on from NW_027327739.1 coordinate 174,467, forward strand.
TTGGCAAAGGGATATTTGGATCCCATAGAGGGCTATGGTGAAAAAGGAAATATCTTCCGTTCAAAACTGGAAAGAAGCTTTCTGAGAAACTGCTCTGTGTTCTGTTAATTCATCTCACAGAGTTACATCTTTCCCTTCAAGAAGCCTTTCGCTAAGGCTGTTCTTGTGGAATTGGCAAAGGGATATTTGGAAGCCCATAGAGGGCTATGGTGAAAAAGGAAATATCTTCCGTTCAAAACTGGAAAGAAGCTTTCTGAGAAACTGCTCTGTGTTCTGTTAATTCATCTCACAGAGTTACGTCTTTCACTTCAAGAAGACTTTCGCTAAGGCTGTTCTTGTGGAATTGGCAAAGGGATATTTGGAAGCCCATAGAGGGCTATGGTGAAAAAGGAAATATCTTCCTTTCGAAACTGGAAAGAAGCTTTATGAGAAACTGCTCTGTGTTCTGTTAATTCATCTCACAGACTTACGTCTTTCCCTTCAAGAAGCCTTTCGCTAAGGCTGTTCTTGTGGAATTGGCAAAGGGATATTTGGAAGCCCATAGAGGGCTATGGTGAAAAAGGAAATATCTTCCGTTCGAAACTGGAAAGAAGCTTTCTGAAAAACTGCTCTGTGTTCTGTTAATTCATCTCACAGAGTTACGTCTTTCCCTTCAAGAAGCCTTTCGCTAAGGCTGTTCTTGTGGAATTGGCAAAGGGATATTTGGAAGCCCATAGAGGGCTATGGTGAAAAAGGAAATATCTTCCGTTCGAAACTGGAAAGAAGCTTTCTGAGAAACTGCTCTGTGTTCTGTTAATTCATCTCACAGAGTTACATCTTTCCCTTCAAGAAGCCTTTCGCTAAGGCTGTTCTTGTGGAATTGGCAAAGGGATATTTGGAAGCCCATAGAGGGCTATGGTGAAAAAGGAAATATCTTCCGTTCAAAACTGGAAAGAAGCTTTCTGAGAAACTGCTCTGTGTTCTGTTAATTCATCTCACAGAGTTACATCTTTCCCTTCAAGAAGCCTTTCGCTAAGGCTGTTCTTGTGGAGTTGGCAAAGGGATATTTGGAAGCCCATAGAGGGCTATGGTGAAAAAGGAAATATCTTCCGTTCAAAACTGGAAGGAAGCTTTCTGAGAAACTGCTCTGTGTTCTGTTAATTCATCTCACAGAGTTACATCTTTCCCTTCAAGAAGCCTTTCGCTAAGGCTGTTCTTGTGGAATTGGCAAAGGGATATTTGGAAGCCCATAGAGGGCTATGGTGAAAAAGGAAATATCTTCCGTTCAAAACTGGAAAGAAGCTTTCTGAGAAACTGCTCTGTGTTCTGTTAATTCATCTCACAGAGTTACATCTTTCCCTTCAAGAAGCCTTTCGCTAAGGCTGTTCTTGTGGAGTTGGCAAAGGGATATTTGGAAGCCCATAGAGGGCTTTGGTGAAAAAGGAAATATCTTCCGTTCAAAACTGGAAAGAAGCTTTCTGAGAAACTGCTCTGTGTTCTGTTAATTCATCTCACAGAGTTACATCTTTCCCTTGAAGAAGCCTTTCGCTAAGGCTGTTCTTGTGGAATTGGCAAAGGGATATTTGGAAGCCCATAGAGGGCTATGGTGAAAAAGGAAATATCTTCCGTTCAAAACTGGAAAGAAGCTTTCTGAGAAACTGCTCTGTGTTCTGTTAATTCATCTCACAGAGTTACATCTTTCCCTTCAAGAAGCCTTTCGCTAAGGCTGTTCTTGTGGAATTGGCAAAGGGATATTTGGAAGCCCATAGAGGGCTATGGTGAAAAAGGAAATATCTTCCGTTCAAAACTGGAAAGAAGCTTTCTGAGAAACTGCTCTGTGTTCTGTTAATTCATCTCAGAGAGTTACATCTTTCCCTTCAAGAAGCCTTTCGCTAAGGCTGTCCTTGTGGAATTGGCAAAGGGATATTTGGAAGCCCATAGAGGGCTATGGTGAAAAAGGAAATATCTTCCGTTCAAAACTGGAAAGAAGCTTTCTGAGAAACTGCTCTGTGTTCTGTTAATTCATCTCACAGAGTTACATCTTTCCCTTCAAGAAGCCTTTCGCTAAGGCTGTTCTTGTGGAATTGGCAAAGGGATATTTGGAAGCCCATAGAGGGCTATGGTGAAAAAGGAAATATCTTCCGTTCAAAACTGGAAAGAAGCTTTCTGAGAAACTGCTCTGTGTTCTGTTAATTCATCTCACAGAGTTACATCTTTCCCTTCAAGAAGCCTTTCGCTAAGGCTGTTCTTGTGGAATTGGCAAAGGGATATTTGGAAGCCCATAGAGGGCTATGGTGAAAAAGGAAATATCTTCCGTTCAAAACTGGAAAGAAGCTTTCTGAGAAACTGCTCTGTGTTCTGCTAATTCATCTCACAGAGTTACATCTTTCCCTTCAAGAAGCCTTTCGCTAAGGCTGTTCTTGTGGAATTGGCAAAGGGATATTTGGAAGCCCATAGAGGGCTATGGTGAAAAAGGAAATATCTTCCGTTCAAAACTGGAAAGAAGCTTTCTGAGAAACTGCTCTGTGTTCTGTTAATTCATCTCACAGAGTTACATCTTTCCCTTCAAGAAGCCTTTCGCTAAGGCTGTTCTTGTGGAATTGGCAAAGGGATATTTGGAAGCCCATAGAGGGCTACGGTGAAAAAGGAAATATCTTCCTTTCAAAACTAGAAAGAAGCTTTCTGAGAAACTGCTCTGTGTTCTGTTAATTCATCTCACAGAGTTACGTCTTTCCCTTCAAGAAGCCTTTCGCTAAGGCTGTTCTTGTGGAATTGGCAAAGGGATATTTGGAAGCCCATAGAAGGCTATGGTGAAAAAGGAAATATCTTCCTTTCAAAACTGGAAAGAAGCTTTCTGAGAAACTGCTCTGTGTTCTGTTAATTCATCTCACAGAGTTACATCTTTCCCTTCAAGAAGCCTTTCGCTAAGGCTGTTCTTGTGGAATTGGCAAAGGGATATTTGGAAGCCCATAGAGGGCTATGGTGAAAAAGGAAATATCTTCCGTTCAAAACTGGAAAGAAACTTTCTGAGAAACTGCTCTGTGTTCTGTTAATTCATCTCACAGAGTTACATCTTTCCCTTCAAGAAGCCTTTCGCTAAGGCTGTTCTTGTGGAGTTGGCAAAGGGATATTTGGAAGCCCATAGAGGGCTATGGTGAAAAAGGAAATATCTTCCGTTCAAAACTGGAAAGAAGCTTTCTGAGAAACTGCTCTGTGTTCTGTTAATTCATCTCACAGAGTTACATCTTTCCCTTCAAGAAGCCTTTCGCTAAGGCTGTTCTTGTGGAATTGGCAAAGGGATATTTGGAAGCCCATAGAGGGCTATGGTGAAAAAGGAAATACCTTCCGTTCAAAACTGGAAAGAAGCTTTCTGAGAAACTGCTCTGTGTTCTGTTAATTCATCTCACAGAGTTACATCTTTCCCTTCAAGAAGCCTTTCGCTAAGGCTGTTCTTGTGGAATTGGCAAAGGGATATTTGGAAGACCCTAGAGGGCTACGGTGAAAAAGGAAATATCTTCCGTTCAAAACTGGAAAGAAGCTTTCTGAGAAACTGCTCTGTGTTCTGTTAATTCATCTCACAGAGTTACATCTTTCCCTTCAAGAAGCCTTTCGCTAAGGCTGTTCTTGTGGAATTGGCAAAGGGATATTTGGAAGCCCATAGAGGGCTATGGTGAAAAAGGAAATATCTTCCGTTCAAAACTGGAAAGAAGCTTTCTGAGAAACTGCTCTGTGTTCTGTTAATTCATCTCACAGAGTTATATCTTTCCCTTCAAGAAGCCTTTCGCTAAGGCTGTTCTTGTGGAATTGGCAAAGGGATATTTGGAAGCCCATAGAGGGCTATGGTGAAAAAGGAAATATCTTCCGTTCAAAACTGGAAAGAAGCTTTCTGAGAAACTGCTCTGTGTTCTGTTAATTCATCTCACAGAGTTACATCTTTCCCTTCAAGAAGCCTTTCGCTAAGGCTGTTCTTGTGGAATTGGCAAAGGGATATTTGGAAGCCCATAGAGGGCTATGGTGAAAAAGGAAATATCTTCCGTTCAAAACTGGAAAGAAGCTTTCTGAGAAACTGCTCTGTGTTCTGTTAATTCATCTCACAGAGTTACATCTTTCCCTTCAAGAAGCCTTTCGCTAAGGCTGTTCTTGTGGAATTGGCAATGGGATATTTGGAAGCTCATAGAGGGCTATGGTGAAAAAGGAAATATCTTCCGTTCAAAACTGGAAAGAAGCTTTCTGAGAAACTGCTCTGTGTTCTGTTAATTCATCTCACAGAGTTACATCTTTCCCTTCAAGAAGCCTTTCGCTAAGGCTGTTCTTGTGGAATTGGCAAAGGGATATTTGGAAGCCCATAGAGGGCTATGGTGAAAAAGGAAATATCTTCCGTTCAAAACTGGAAAGAAGCTTTCTGAGAAACTGCTCTGTGTTCTGTTAATTCATCTCACAGAGTTACATCTTTCCCTTCAAGAAGCCTTTCGCTAAGGTTGTTCTTGTGGAATTGGCAAAGGGATATTTGGAAGCCCATAGGGGGCTATGGTGAAAAAGGAAATATCTTCCGTTCAAAACTGGAAAGAAGCTTTCTGAGAAACTGCTCTGTGTTCTGTTAATTCATCTCACAGAGTTACATCTTTCCCTTCAAGAAGCCTTTCGCTAAGGCTGTTCTTGTGGAATTGGCAAAGGGATATTTGGAAGCCCATAGAGGGCTATGGTGAAAAAGGAAATATCTTCCGTTCAAAACTGGAAAGAAGCTTTCTGAGAAACTGCTCTGTATTCTGTTAATTCATCTCACAGAGTTACATCTTTCCCTTCAAGAAGCCTTTCGCTAAGGCTGTTCTTGTGGAATTGGCAAAGGGATATTTGGAAGCCCATAGAGGGCTATGGTGAAAAAGGAAATATCTTCGGTTCAAAACTGGAAAGAAGCTTTCTGAGAAACTGCTCTGTGTTCTGTTAATTCATCTCACAGAGTTACGTCTTTCACTTCAAGAAGCCTTTCGCTAAGGCTGTTCTTGTGGAATTGGCAAAGGGATATTTGGAAGCCCATAGAGGGCTATGGTGAAAAAGGAAATATCTTCCGTTCGAAACTGGAAAGAAGCTTTCTGAGAAACTGCTCTGTGTTCTGTTAATTCATCTCACAGAGTTACATCTTTCCCTTCAAGAAGCCTTTCGCTAAGGCTGTTCTTGTGGAATTGGCAAAGGGATACTTGGAAGCCCATAGAGGGCTATGGTGAAAAAGGAAATATCTTCCGTTCAAAACTGGAAAGAAGCTTTCTGAGAAACTGCTCTGTGTTCTGTTAATTCATCTCACAGAGTTACATCTTTCCCTTCAAGAAGCCTTTCGCTAAGGCTGTTCTTGTGGAATTGGCAAATAGATATTTGGAAGCCCATAGAGGGCTATGGTGAAAAAGGAAATATCTTCCGTTCAAAACTGGAAAGAAGCTTTCTGAGAAACTGCTCTGTGTTCTGTTAATTCATCTCACGGAGTTACATCTTTCCCTTCAAGAAGCCTTTCGCTAAGGCTGTTCTTGTGGAATTGGCAAAGGGATATTTGGAAGCCCATAGAGGGCTACGGTGAAAAAGGAAATATCTTCCGTTCAAAACTGGAAAGAAGCTTTCTGAGAAACTGCTCTGTGTTCTGTTAATTCATCTCACAGAGTTACATCTTTCCCTTCAAGAAGCCTTTCGCTAAGGCTGTTCTTGTGGAATTGGCTAAATGGATATTTGGAAGCACATAGAGGGCTATGGTGAAAAAGGAAATATCTTCCGTTCAAAACTGGAAAGAAGCTTTCTGAGAAACTGCTCTGTGTTCTGTTAATTCATCTCACAGAGTTACATCTTTCCCTTGAAGAAGCCTTTCGCTAAGGCTGTTCTTGTGGAATTGGCAAAGGGATATTTGGAAGCCCATAGAGGGCTATGGTGAAAAAGGAAATATCTTCCGTTCAAAACTGGAAAGAAGCTTTCTGAGAAACTGCTCTGTGTTCTGTTAATTCATCTCACAGAGTTACATCTTTCCCTTCAAGAAGCCTTTCGCTAAGGCTGTTCTTGTGGAATTGGCAAAGGGATATTTGGAAGCCCATAGAGGGCTATGGTGAAAAAGGAAATATCTTCCGTTCAAAACTGGAAAGAAGCTTTCTGAGAAACTGCTCTGTGTTCTGTTAATTCATCTCACAGAGTTACATCTTTCCCTTCAAGAAGCCTTTCGCTAAGGCTGTTCTTGTGGAATTGGCAAAGGGATATTTGGAAGCCCATAGAGGGCTATGGTGAAAAAGGAAATATCTTCCGTTCAAAACTGGAAAGAAGCTTTCTGAGAAACTGCTCTGTGTTCTGTTAATTCATCTCACAGAGTTACATCTTTCCCTTCAAGAAGCCTTTCGCTAAGGCTGTTCTTGTGGAATTGGCAAAGGGATATTTGGATCCCATAGAGGGCTATGGTGAAAAAGGAAATATCTTCCGTTCAAAACTGGAAAGAAGCTTTCTGAGAAACTGCTCTGTGTTCTGTTAATTCATCTCACAGAGTTACATCTTTCCCTTCAAGAAGCCTTTCGCTAAGGCTGTTCTTGTGGAATTGGCAAAGGGATATTTGGAAGCCCATAGAGGGCTATGGTGAAAAAGGAAATATCTTCCGTTCAAAACTGGAAAGAAGCTTTCTGAGAAACTGCTCTGTGTTCTGTTAATTCATCTCACAGACTTACATCTTTCCCTTCAAGAAGCCTTTCGCTAAGGCTGTTCTTGTGGAATTGGCAAAGGGATATTTGGAAGCCCATAGAGGGCTATGGTGAAAAAGGAAATATCTTCCGTTCAAAACTGGAAAGAAGCTTTCTGAGAAACTGCTCTGTGTTCTGTTAATTCATCTCACAGAGTTACATCTTTCCCTTCAAGAAGCCTTTCGCTAAGGCTGTTCTTGTGGAGTTGGCAAAGGGATATTTGGAAGCCCATAGAGGGCTATGGTGAAAAAGGAAATATCTTCCGTTCAAAACGAAGGAAGCTTTCTGAGAAACTGCTCTGTGTTCTGTTAATTCATCTCACAGAGTTACATCTTTCCCTTCAAGAAGCCTTTCGCTAAGGCTGTTCTTGTGGAATTGGCAAAGGGATATTTGGAAGCCCATAGAGGGCTATGGTGAAAAAGGAAATATCTTCCGTTCAAAACTGGAAAGAAGCTTTCTGAGAAACTGCTCTGTGTTCTGTTAATTCATCTCACAGAGTTACATCTTTCCCTTCAAGAAGCCTTTCGCTAAGGCTGTTCTTGTGGAGTTGGCAAAGGGATATTTGGAAGCCCATAGAGGGCTATGGTGAAAAAGGAAATATCTTCCGTTCAAAACTGGAAAGAAGCTTTCTGAGAAACTGCTCTGTGTTCTGTTAATTCATCTCACAGAGTTACATCTTTCCCTTCAAGAAGCCTTTCGCTAAGGCTGTTCTTGTGGAATTGGCAAAGGGATATTTGGAAGCCCATAGAGGGCTATGGTGAAAAAGGAAATATCTTCCGTTCAAAACTGGAAAGAAGCTTTCTGAGAAACTGCTCTGTGTTCTGTTAATTCATCTCACAGAGTTACATCTTTCCCTTCAAGAAGCCTTTCGCTAAGGCTGTTCTTGTGGAATTGGCAAAGGGATATTTGGAAGCCCATAGAGGGCTATGGTGAAAAAGGAAATATCTTCCGTTCAAAACTGGAAAGAAGCTTTCTGAGAAACTGCTCTGTGTTCTGTTAATTCATCTCACAGAGTTACATCTTTCCCTTCAAGAAGCCTTTCGCTAAGGCTGTCCTTGTGGAATTGGCAAAGGGATATTTGGAAGCCCATAGAGGGCTATGGTGAAAAAGGAAATATCTTCCGTTCAAAACTGGAAAGAAGCTTTCTGAGAAACTGCTCTGTGTTCTGTTAATTCATCTCACAGAGTTACATCTTTCCCTTCAAGAAGCCTTTCGCTAAGGCTGTTCTTGTGGAATTGGCAAAGGGATATTTGGAAGCCCATAGAGGGCTATGGTGAAAAAGGAAATATCTTCCGTTCAAAACTGGAAAGAAGCTTTCTGAGAAACTGCTCTGTGTTCTGTTAATTCATCTCACAGAGTTACATCTTTCCCTTCAAGAAGCCTTTCGCTAAGGCTGTTCTTGTGGAATTGGCAAAGGGATATTTGGAAGCCCATAGAGGGCTATGGTGAAAAAGGAAATATCTTCCGTTCAAAACTGGAAAGAAGCTTTCTGAGAAACTGCTCTGTGTTCTGCTAATTCATCTCACAGAGTTACATCTTTCCCTTCAAGAAGCCTTTCGCTAAGGCTGTTCTTGTGGAATTGGCAAAGGGATATTTGGAAGCCCATAGAGGGCTATGGTGAAAAAGGAAATATCTTCCGTTCAAAACTGGAAAGAAGCTTTCTGAGAAACTGCTCTGTGTTCTGTTAATTCATCTCACAGAGTTACATCTTTCCCTTCAAGAAGCCTTTCGCTAAGGCTGTTCTTGTGGAATTGGCAAAGGGATATTTGGAAGCCCATAGAGGGCTACGGTGAAAAAGGAAATATCTTCCTTTCAAAACTAGAAAGAAGCTTTCTGAGAAACTGCTCTGTGTTCTGTTAATTCATCTCACAGAGTTACGTCTTTCCCTTCAAGAAGCCTTTCGCTAAGGCTGTTCTTGTGGAATTGGCAAAGGGATATTTGGAAGCCCATAGAGGGCTATGGTGAAAAAGGAAATATCTTCCGTTCAAAACTGGAAAGAAGCTTTCTGAGAAACTGCTCTGTATTCTGTTAATTCATCTCACAGAGTTACATCTTTCCCTTCAAGAAGCCTTTCGCTAAGACTGTTCTTGTGGAGTTGGCAAAGGGATATTTGGAAGCCCATAGAGGGCTATGGTGAAAAAGGAAATATCTTCCGTTCAAAACTGGAAAGAAGCTTTCTGAGAAACTGCTCTGTGTTCTGTTAATTCATCTCACAGAGTTACATCTTTCCCTTCAAGAAGCCTTTCGCTAAGGCTGTTCTTGTGGAATTGGCAAAGGGATATTTGGAAGCCCATAGAGGGCTATGGTGAAAAAGGAAATATCTTCCGTTCAAAACTGGAAAGAAGCTTTCTGAGAAACTGCTCTGTGTTCTGTTAATTCATCTCACAGAGTTACATCTTTCCCTTCAAGAAGCCTTTCGCTAAGGCTGTTCTTGTGGAATTGGCAAAGGGATATTTGGAAGCCCATAGAGGGCTACGGTGAAAAAGGAAATATCTTCCGTTCAAAACTGGAAAGAAGCTTTCTGAGAAACTGCTCTGTGTTCTGTTAATTCATCTCACAGAGTTACATCTTTCCCTTCAAGAAGCCTTTCGCTAAGGCTGTTCTTGTGGAATTGGCAAAGGGATATTTGGAAGCCCATAGAGGGCTATGGTGAAAAAGGAAATATCTTCCGTTCAAAACTGGAAAGAAGCTTTCTGAGAAACTGCTCTGTGTTCTGTTAATTCATCTCACAGAGTTACATCTTTCCCTTCAAGAAGCCTTTCGCTAAGGCTGTTCTTGTGGAATTGGCAAAGGGATATTTGGAAGCCCATAGAGGGCTATGGTGAAAAAGGAAATATCTTCCGTTCAAAACTGGAAAGAAGCTTTCTGAGAAACTGCTCTGTGTTCTGTTAATTCATCTCACAGAGTTACATCTTTCCCTTCAAGAAGCCTTTCGCTAAGGCTGTTCTTGTGGAATTGGCAAAGGGATATTTGGAAGCCCATAGAGGGCTATGGTGAAAAAGGAAATATCTTCCGTTCAAAACTGGAAAGAAGCTTTCTGAGAAACTGCTCTGTGTTCTGTTAATTCATCTCACAGAGTTACGTCTTTCCCTTCAAGAAGCCTTTCGCTAAGGCTCTTCTTGTGGAATTGGCAAAGGGATATTTGGAAGCCCATAGAGGGCTATGGTGAAAAAGGAAATATCTTCCGTTCAAAACTGGAAAGAAGCTTTCTGAGAAACTGCTCTGTGTTCTGTTAATTCATCTCACAGAGTTACGTCTTTCACTTCAAGAAGCCTTTCGCTAAGGCTGTTCTTGTGGAATTGGCAAAGGGATATTTGGAAGCCCATAGAGGGCTATGGTGAAAAAGGAAATATCTTCCTTTCGAAACTGGAAAGAAGCTTTCTGAGAAACTGCTCTGTGTTCTGTTAATTCTTCTCACAGACTTACGTCTTTCCCTTCAAGAAGCCTTTCGCTAAGGCTGTTCTTGTGGAATTGGCAAAGGGATATTTGGAAGCCCATAGAGGGCTATGGTGAAAAAGGAAATATCTTCCGTTCGAAACTGGAAAGAAGCTTTCTGAGAAACTGCTCTGTGTTCTGTTAATTCATCTCACAGAGTTACGTCTTTCCCTTCAAGAAGCCTTTCGCTAAGGCTGTTCTTGTGGAATTGGCAAAGGGATATTTGGAAGCCCATAGAGGGCTATGGTGAAAAAGGAAATATCTTCCTTTCGAAACTGGAAAGAAGCTTTCTGAGAAACTGCTCTGTGTTCTGTTAATTCATCTCACAGAGTTACATCTTTCCCTACAAGAAGCCTTTCGCTAAGGCTGTTCTTGTGGAATTGGCAAAGGGATATTTGGAAGCCCATAGAGGGCTATGGTGAAAAAGGAAATATCTTCCGTTCAAAACTGGAAAGAAGCTTTCTGAGAAACTGCTCTGTGTTCTGTTAATTCATCTCACAGAGTTACATCTTTCCCTTCAAGAAGCCTTTCGCTAAGGCTGTTCTTGTGGAATTGGCAAAGGGATATTTGGAAGCCCATAGAGGGCTATGGTGAAAAAGGAAATATCTTCCGTTCAAAACTGGAAAGAAGCTTTCTGAGAAACTGCTCTGTGTTCTGTTAATTCATCTCACAGAGTTACATCTTTCCCTTCAAGAAGCCTTTCGCTAAGGTTGTTCTTGTGGAATTGGCAAAGGGATATTTGGAAGCCCATAGGGGGCTATGGTGAAAAAGGAAATATCTTCCGTTCAAAACTGGAAAGAAGCTTTCTGAGAAACTGCTCTGTGTTCTGTTAATTCATCTCACAGAGTTACATCTTTCCCTTCAAGAAGCCTTTCGCTAAGGCTGTTCTTGTGGAATTGGCAAAGGGATATTTGGAAGCCCATAGAGGGCTATGGTGAAAAAGGAAATATCTTCCGTTCAAAACTGGAAAGAAGCTTTCTGAGAAACTGCTCTGTATTCTGTTAATTCATCTCACAGAGTTACATCTTTCCCTTCAAGAAGCCTTTCGCTAAGGCTGTTCTTGTGGAATTGGCAAAGGGATATTTGGAAGCCCATAGAGGGCTATGGTGAAAAAGGAAATATCTTCGGTTCAAAACTGGAAAGAAGCTTTCTGAGAAACTGCTCTGTGTTCTGTTAATTCATCTCACAGAGTTACGTCTTTCACTTCAAGAAGCCTTTCGCTAAGGCTGTTCTTGTGGAATTGGCAAAGGGATATTTGGAAGCCCATAGAGGGCTATGGTGAAAAAGGAAATATCTTCCGTTCGAAACTGGAAAGAAGCTTTCTGAGAAACTGCTCTGTGTTCTGTTAATTCATCTCACAGAGTTACATCTTTCCCTTCAAGAAGCCTTTCGCTAAGGCTGTTCTTGTGGAATTGGCAAAGGGATACTTGGAAGCCCATAGAGGGCTATGGTGAAAAAGGAAATATCTTCCGTTCAAAACTGGAAAGAAGCTTTCTGAGAAACTGCTCTGTGTTCTGTTAATTCATCTCACAGAGTTACATCTTTCCCTTCAAGAAGCCTTTCGCTAAGGCTGTTCTTGTGGAATTGGCAAATAGATATTTGGAAGCCCATAGAGGGCTATGGTGAAAAAGGAAATATCTTCCGTTCAAAACTGGAAAGAAGCTTTCTGAGAAACTGCTCTGTGTTCTGTTAATTCATCTCACGGAGTTACATCTTTCCCTTCAAGAAGCCTTTCGCTAAGGCTGTTCTTGTGGAATTGGCAAAGGGATATTTGGAAGCCCATAGAGGGCTATGGTGAAAAAGGAAATATCTTCCTTTCGAAACTGGAAAGAAGCTTTCTGAGAAACTGCTCTGTGTTCTGTTAATTCATCTCACAGAGTTACATCTTTCCCTTCAAGAAGCCTTTCGCTAAGGCTGTTCTTGTGGAATTGGCAAAGGGATATTTGGAAGCCCATAGAGGGCTATGGTGAAAAAGGAAATATCTTCCGTTCAAAACTGGAAAGAAGCTTTCTGAGAAACTGCTCTGTGTTCTGTTAATTCATCACACAGAGTTACATCTTTCCCTTCAAGAAGCCTTTCGCTAAAGCTGTTCTTGTGGAGTTGGCAAAGGGATATTTGGAAGCCCATAGAGGGCTATGGTGAAAAAGGAAATATCTTCCGTTCAAAACTGGAAAGAAGCTTTCTGAGAAACTGCTCTGTGTTCTGTTAATTCATCTCACAGAGTTACATCTTTCCCTTCAAGAAGCCTTTCGCTAAGGCTGTTCTTGTGGAATTGGCAAAGGGATATTTGGAAGCCCATAGAGGGCTATGGTGAAAAAGGAAATATCTTCCGTTCAAAACTGGAAAGAAGCTTTCTGAGAAACTGCTCTGTGTTCTGTTAATTCATCTCACAGAGTTACGTCTTTCCCTTCAAGAAGCCTTTCGCTAAGGCTGTTCTTGTGGAATTGGCAAAGGGATATTTGGAAGCCCATAGAGGGCTATGGTGAAAAAGGAAATATCTTCCGTTCAAAACTGGAAAGAAGCTTTCTGAGAAACTGCTCTGTGTTCTGTTAATTCATCTCACAGACTTACATCTTTCCCTACAAGAAGCCTTTCGCTAAGGCTGTTCTTGTGGAATTGGCAAAGGGATATTTGGAAGCCCATAGAGGGCTATGGTGAAAAAGGAAATATCTTCCGTTCAAAACTGGAAAGAAGCTTTCTGAGAAACTGCTCTGTGTTCTGTTAATTCATCTCACAGAGTTACATCTTTCCCTTCAAGAAGCCTTTCGCTAAGGCTGTTCTTGTGGAATTGGCAAAGGGATATTTGGAAGCCCATAGAGGGCTATGGTGAAAAAGGAAATATCTTCCGTTCAAAACTGGAAAGAAGCTTTCTGAGAAACTGCTCTGTGTTCTGTTAATTCATCTCACAGAGTTACATCTTTCCCTTCAAGAAGCCTTTCGCTAAGGCTGTTCTTGTGGAGTTGGCAAAGGTATATTTGAAAGCCCTAAGAGGGCTATGGTGAAAAAGGAAATATCTTCCGTTCAAAACTGGAAAGAAGCTTTCTGAGAAACTGCTCTGTGTTCTGTTAATTCATCTCACAGAGTTACATCTTTCCCTTCAAGAAGCCTTTCGCTAAGGCTGTTCTTGTGGAATTGGCAAAGGGATATTTGGAAGCCCATAGAGGGCTATGGTGAAAAAGGAAATATCTTCCGTTCAAAACTGGAAAGAAGCTTTCTGAGAAACTGCTCTGTGTTCTGTTAATTCATCTCACAGAGTTACATCTTTCCCTTCAAGAAGCCTTTCGCTAAGGCTGTTCTTGTGGAATTGGCAAAGGGATATTTGGAAGCCCATAGAGGGCTATGGTGAAAAAGGAAATATCTTCCGTTCAAAACTGGAAAGAAGCTTTCTGAGAAACTGCTCTGTGTTCTGTTAATTCATCTCACAGAGTTACATCTTTCCCTTCAAGAAGCCTTTCGCTAAGGCTGTTCTTGTGGAATTGGCAAAGGGATATTTGGAAGCCCATAGAGGGCTATGGTGAAAAAGGAAATATCTTCCGTTCAAAACTGGAAAGAAGCTTTCTGAGAAACTGCTCTGTGTTCTGTTAATTCATCTCACAGACTTACATCTTTCCCTACAAGAAGCCTTTCGCTAAGGCTGTTCTTGTGGAGTTGGCAAAGGGATATTTGGAAGCCCATAGAGGGCTATGGTGAAAAAGGAAATATCTTCCGTTCAAAACTGGAAAGAAGCTTTCTGAGAAACTGCTCTGTGTTCTGTTAATTCATCTCACAGAGTTACATCTTTCCCTTCAAGAAGCCTTTCGCTAAGGCTGTTCTTGTGGAATTGGCAAAGGGATATTTGGAAGCCCATAGAGGGCTATGGTGAAAAAGGAAATATCTTCCGTTCAAAACTGGAAAGAAGCTTTCTGAGAAACTGCTCTGTGTTCTGTTAATTCATCTCACAGAGTTACATCTTTCCATTCAAGAAGCCTTTCGCTAAGGCTGTTCTTGTGGAGTTGGCAAAGGGATATTTGGAAGCCCTTAGAGGGCTATGGTGAAAAAGGAAATATCTTCCGTTCAAAACTGGAAAGAAGCTTTCTGAGAAACTGCTCTGTGTTCTGTTAATTCATCTCACAGAGTTACATCCTTCCCTTCAAGAAGCCTTTCGCTAAGGCTGTTCTTGTGGAATTGGCAAAGGGATATTTGGAAGCCCATAGAGGGCTATGGTGAAAAAGGAAATATCTTCCGTTCAAAACTGGAAAGAAGCTTTCTGAGAAACTGCTCTGTGTTCTGTTAATTCATCTCACAGAGTTACATCTTTCCCTTCAAGAAGCCTTTCGCTAAGGCTGTTCTTGTGGAATTGGCAAAGGGATATTTGGAAGCCCATAGAGGGCTATGGTGAAAAAGGAAATATCTTCCGTTCAAAACTGGAAAGAAGCTTTCTGAGAAACTGCTCTGTGTTCTGTTAATTCATCTCACAGAGTTACATCTTTCCCTTCAAGAAGCCTTTCGCTAAGGCTGTTCTTGTCGAATTGGCAAAGGGATATTTGGAAGCCCATAGAGGGCTATGGTGAAAAAGGAAATATCTTCCGTTCAAAACTGGAAAGAAGCTTTCTGAGAAACTGCTCTGTGTTCTGTTAATTCATCTCACAGAGTTACATCTTTCCCTTCAAGAAGCCTTTCGCTAAGGCTGTTCTTGTCGAATTGGCAAAGGGATATTTGGAAGCCCATAGAGGGCTATGGTGAAAAAGGAAATATCTTCCGTTCAAAACTGGAAAGAAGCTTTCTGAGAAACTGCTCTGTGTTCTGTTAATTCATCTCACAGAGTTACATCTTTCCCTTCAAGAAGCCTTTCGCTAAGGCTCTTCTTGTTTAATTGGCAAAGGGATATTTGGAAGCCCATAGAGGGCTATGGTGAAAAAGGAAATATCTTCTGTTCAAAACTGGAAAGAAGCTTTCTGAGAAACTGCTCTGTGTTCTGTTAATTCATCTCACAGAGTTACATCTTTCCCTTCAAGAAGCCTTTCGCTAAGGCTGTTCTTGTGGAATTGGCAAAGGGATATTTGGAAGCCCATAGAGGGCTATGGTGAAAAAGGAAATATCTTCCGTTCAAAACTGGAAAGAAGCTTTCTGAGAAACTGCTCTGTGTTCTGTTAATTCATCTCACAGAGTTACATCTTTCCCTTCAAGAAGCCTTTCGCTAAGGCTGTTCTTGTGGAATTGGCAAAGGGATATTTGGAAGCCCATAGAGGGCTATGGTGAAAAAGGAAATATCTTCCGTTCAAAACAGGAAAGAAGCTTTCTGAGAAACTGCTCTGTGTTCTGTTAATTCATCTCACAGAGTTACATCTTTCCCTTCAAGAAGCCTTTCGCTAAGGCTGTTCTTGTGGAATTGGCAAAGGGATATTTGGAAGCCCATAGAGGGCTATGGTGAAAAAGGAAATATCTTCCGTTCAAAACTGGAAAGAAGCTTTCTGAGAAACTGCTCTGTGTTCTGTTAATTCATCTCACAGAGTTACATCTTTCCCTTCAAGAAGCCTTTCGCTAAGGCTGTTCTTGTGGAATTGGCAAAGGGATATTTGGAAGCCCATAGAGGGCTATGGTGAAAAGGAAATATCTTCCGTTCAAAACTGGAAAGAAGCTTTCTGAGAAACTGCTCTGTGTTCTGTTAATTCATCTCACAGAGTTACATCTTTCCCTTCAAGAAGCCTTTCGCTAAGGCTGTTCTTGTGGAATTGGCAAAGGGATATTTGGAAGCCCATAGAGGGCTATGGTGAAAAAGGAAATATCTTCCGTTCAAAACTGGAAAGAAGCTTTCTGAGAAACTGCTCTGTGTTCTGTTAATTCATCTCACAGAGTTACATCTTTCCCTTCAAGAAGCCTTTCGCTAAGGCTGTTCTTGTGGAATTGGCAAAGGGATATTTGGAAGCCCATAGAGGGCTATGGTGAAAAAGGAAATATCTTCCGTTCAAAACTGGAAAGAAGCTTTCTGAGAAACTGCTCTGTGTTCTGTTAATTCATCTCACAGAGTTACATCTTTCCCTTCAAGAAGCCTTTCGCTAAGGCTGTTCTTGTGGAATTGGCAAAGGGATATTTGGAAGCCCATAGAGGGCTATGGTGAAAAAGGAAATATCTTCCGTTCAAAACTGGAAAGAAGCTTTCTGAGAAACTGCTCTGTGTTCTGTTAATTCATCTCACAGAGTTACATCTTTCCCTTCAAGAAGCCTTTCGCTAAGGCTGTTCTTGTGGAATTGGCAAAGGGATATTTGGAAGCCCATAGAGGGCTATGGTGAAAAAGGAAATATCTTCCGTTCAAAACTGGAAAGAAGCTTTCTGAGAAACTGCTCTGTGTTCTGTTAATTCATCTCACAGAGTTACATCTTTCCCTTCAAGAAGCCTTTCGCTAAGGCTATTCTTGTGGAATTGGCAAAGGGATATTTGGAAGCCCATAGAGGGCTATGGTGAAAAAGGAAATATCTTCCGTTCAAAACTGGAAAGAAGCTTTCTGAGAAACTGCCCTGTGTTCTGTTAATTCATCTCACAGAGTTACATCTTTCCCTTCAAGAAGCCTTTCGCTAAGGCTGTTCTTGTGGAATTGGCAAAGGGATATTTGGAAGCCCATAGAGGGCTATGGTGAAAAAGGAAATATCTTCCGTTCAAAACTGGAAAGAAGCTTTCTGAGAAACTGCTCTGTGTTCTGTTAATTCATCTCACAGAGTTACATCTTTCCCTTCAAGAAGCCTTTCGCTAAGGCTGTTCTTGTGGAATTGGCAAAGGGATATTTGGAAGCCCATAGAGGGCTATGGTGAAAAAGGAAATATCTTCCGTTCAAAACTGGAAAGAAGCTTTCTGAGAAACTGCCCTGTGTTCTGTTAATTCATCTCACAGAGTTACATCTTTCCCTTCAAGAAGCCTTTCGCTAAGGCTGTTCTTGTGGAATTGGCAAAGGGATATTTGGAAGCCCATAGAGGGCTATGGTGAAAAAGGAAATATCTTCCGTTCAAAACTGGAAAGAAGCTTTCTGAGAAACTGCTCTGTGTTCTGTTAATTCATCTCACAGAGTTACATCTTTCCCTTCAAGAAGCCTTTCGCTAAGGCTGTTCTTGTGGAATTGGCAAAGGGATATTTGGAAGCCCATAGAGGGCTATGGTGAAAAAGGAAATATCTTCCGTTCAAAACTGGAAAGAAGCTTTCTGAGAAACTGCTCTGTGTTCTGTTAATTCATCTCACAGAGTTACATCTTTCCCTTCAAGAAGCCTTTCGCTAAGGCTGTTCTTGTGGAATTGGCAAAGGGATATTTGGAAGCCCATAGAGGGCTATGGTGAAAAAGGAAATATCTTCCGTTCAAAACTGGAAAGAAGCTTTCTGAGAAACTGCTCTGTGTTCTGTTAATTCATCTCACAGAGTTACATCTTTCCCTTCAAGAAGCCTTTCGCTAAGGCTCTTCTTGTGGAATTGGCAAAGGGATATTTGGAAGCCCATAGAGGGCTATGGTGAAAAAGGAAATATCTTCCGTTCAAAACTGGAAAGAAGCTTTCTGAGAAACTGCTCTGTGTTCTGTTAATTCATCTCACAGAGTTACATCTTTCCCTTCAAGAAGCCTTTCGCTAAGGCTGTTCTTGTGGAATTGGCAAAGGGATATTTGGAAGCCCATAGAGGGCTATGGTGAAAAAGGAAATATCTTCCGTTCAAAACTGGAAAGAAGCTTTCTGAGAAACTGCTCTGTGTTCTGTTAATTCATCTCACAGAGTTACATCTTTCCCTTCAAGAAGCCTTTCGCTAAGGCTGTTCTTGTGGAATTGGCAAAGGGATATTTGGAAGCCCATAGAGGGCTATGGTGAAAAAGGAAATATCTTCCGTTCAAAACTGGAAAGAAGCTTTCTGAGAAACTGCTCTGTGTTCTGTTAATTCATCTCACAGAGTTACATCTTTCCCTTCAAGAAGCCTTTCGCTAAGGCTGTTCTTGTGGAATTGGCAAAGGGATATTTGGAAGCCCATAGGGGGCTATGGTGAAAAAGGAAATATCTTCCGTTCAAAACTGGAAAGAAGCTTTCTGAGAAACTGCTCTGTGTTCTGTTAATTCATCTCACAGAGTTACATCTTTCCCTTCAAGAAGCCTTTCGCTAAGGCTCTTCTTGTGGAATTGGCAAAGGGATATTTGGAAGCCCATAGAGGGCTATGGTGAAAAAGGAAATATCTTCCGTTCAAAACTGGAAAGAAGCTTTCTGAGAAACTGCTCTGTGTTCTGTTAATTCATCTCACAGAGTTACATCTTTCCCTTCAAGAAGCCTTTCGCTAAGGCTGTTCTTGTGGACTTGGCAAAGGGATATTTGGAAGCCCATAGAGGGCTATGGTGAAAAAGGAAATATCTTCCGTTCAAAACTGGAAAGAAGCTTTCTGAGAAACTGCTCTGTGTTCTGTTAATTCATCTCACAGAGTTACATCTTTCCCTTCAAGAAGCCTTTCGCTAAGGCTGTTCTTGTGGAATTGGCAAAGGGATATTTGGAAGCCCATAGAGGGCTATGGTGAAAAAGGAAATATCTTCCGTTCAAAACTGGAAAGAAGCTTTCTGAGAAACTGCTCTGTGTTCTGTTAATTCATCTCACAGAGTTACATCTTTCCCTTCAAGAAGCCTTTCGCTAAGGCTGTTCTTGTGGAATTGGCAAAGGGATATTTGGAAGCCCATAGAGGGCTATGGTGAAAAAGGAAATATCTTCCGTTCAAAACTGGAAAGAAGCTTTCTGAGAAACTGCTCTGTGTTCTGTTAATTCATCTCACAGAGTTACATCTTTCCCTTCAAGAAGCCTTTCGCTAAGGCTGTTCTTGTGGAATTGGCAAAGGGATATTTGGAAGCCCATAGAGGGCTATGGTGAAAAAGGAAATATCTTCCGTTCAAAACTGGAAAGAAGCTTTCTGAGAAACTGCTCTGTGTTCTGTTAATTCATCTCACAGAGTTACATCTTTCCCTTCAAGAAGCCTTTCGCTAAGGCTGTTCTTGTGGAATTGGCAAAGGGATATTTGGAAGCCCATAGAGGGCTATGGTGAAAAAGGAAATATCTTCCGTTCAAAACTGGAAAGAAGCTTTCTGAGAAACTGCTCTGTGTTCTGTTAATTCATCTCACAGAGTTACATCTTTCCCTTCAAGAAGCCTTTCGCTAAGGCTGTTCTTGTGGAATTGGCAAAGGGATATTTGGAAGCCCATAGAGGGCTATGGTGAAAAAGGAAATATCTTCCGTTCAAAACTGGAAAGAAGCTTTCTGAGAAACTGCTCTGTGTTCTGTTAATTCATCTCACAGAGTTACATCTTTCCCTTCAAGAAGCCTTTCGCTAAGGCTGTTCTTGTGGAATTGGCAAAGGGATATTTGGAAGCCCATAGAGGGCTATGGTGAAAAAGGAAATATCTTCCGTTCAAAACTGGAAAGAAGCTTTCTGAGAAACTGCTCTGTGTTCTGTTAATTCATCTCACAGAGTTACATCTTTCCCTTCAAGAAGCCTTTCGCTAAGGCTGTTCTTGTGGAATTGGCAAAGGGATATTTGGAAGCCCATAGAGGGCTATGGTGAAAAAGGAAATATCTTCCGTTCAAAACTGGAAAGAAGCTTTCTGAGAAACTGCTCTGTGTTCTGTTAATTCATCTCACAGAGTTACATCTTTCCCTTCAAGAAGCCTTTCGCTAAGGCTGTTCTTGTGGAATTGGCAAAGGGATATTTGGAAGCCCATAGAGGGCTATGGTGAAAAAGGAAATATCTTCCGTTCAAAACTGGAAAGAAGCTTTCTGAGAAACTGCTCTGTGTTCTGTTAATTCATCTCACAGAGTTACATCTTTCCCTTCAAGAAGCCTTTCGCTAAGGCTGTTCTTGTGGAATTGGCAAAGGGATATTTGGAAGCCCATAGAGGGCTATGGTGAAAAAGGAAATATCTTCCGTTCAAAACTGGAAAGAAGCTTTCTGAGAAACTGCCCTGTGTTCTGTTAATTCATCTCACAGAGTTACATCTTTCCCTTCAAGAAGCCTTTCGCTAAGGCTGTTCTTGTGGAATTGGCAAAGGGATATTTGGAAGCCCATAGAGGGCTATGGTGAAAAAGGAAATATCTTCCGTTCAAAACTGGAAAGAAGCTTTCTGAGAAACTGCTCTGTGTTCTGTTAATTCATCTCACAGAGTTACATCTTTCCCTT
Organism: Chlorocebus sabaeus; assembly: GCF_047675955.1. Taxonomy (NCBI): domain Eukaryota; kingdom Metazoa; phylum Chordata; class Mammalia; order Primates; family Cercopithecidae; genus Chlorocebus; species Chlorocebus sabaeus. The sequence continues at coordinate 194,725 of NW_027327739.1, forward strand.
CAAGAAGCCTTTCGCTAAGGCTCTTCTTGTGGAATTGGCAAAGGGATATTTGGAAGCCCATAGAGGGCTATGGTGAAAAAGGAAATATCTTCCGTTCAAAACTGGAAAGAAGCTTTCTGAGAAACTGCCCTGTGTTCTGTTAATTCATCTCACAGAGTTACATCTTTCCCTTCAAGAGGCCTTTCGCTAAGGCTGTTCTTGTGGAATTGGCAAAGGGATATTTGGAAGCCCATAGAGGGCTATGGTGAAAAAGGAAATATCTTCCGTTCAAAACTGGAAAGAAGCTTTCTGAGAAACTGCTCTGTGTTCTGTTAATTCATCTCACAGAGTTACATCTTTCCCTTCAAGAAGCCTTTCGCTAAGGCTGTTCTTGTGGAATTGGCAAAGGGATATTTGGAAGCCCATAGAGGGCTATGGTGAAAAAGGAAATATCTTCCGTTCAAAACTGGAAAGAAGCTTTCTGAGAAACTGCTCTGTGTTCTGTTAATTCATCTCACAGAGTTACATCTTTCCCTTCAAGAAGCCTTTCGCTAAGGCTGTTCTTGTGGAATTGGCAAAGGGATATTTGGAAGCCCATAGAGGGCTATGGTGAAAAAGGAAATATCTTCCGTTCAAAACTGGAAAGAAGCTTTCTGAGAAACTGCTCTGTGTTCTGTTAATTCATCTCACAGAGTTACATCTTTCCCTTCAAGAAGCCTTTCGCTAAGGCTGTTCTTGTGGAATTGGCAAAGGGATATTTGGAAGCCCATAGAGGGCTATGGTGAAAAAGGAAATATCTTCCGTTCAAAACTGGAAAGAAGCTTTCTGAGAAACTGCTCTGTGTTCTGTTAATTCATCTCACAGAGTTACATCTTTCCCTTCAAGAAGCCTTTCGCTAAGGCTGTTCTTGTGGAATTGGCAAAGGGATATTTGGAAGCCCATAGAGGGCTATGGTGAAAAAGGAAATATCTTCCGTTCAAAACTGGAAAGAAGCTTTCTGAGAAACTGCTCTGTGTTCTGTTAATTCATCTCACAGAGTTACATCTTTCCCTTCAAGAAGCCTTTCGCTAAGGCTGTTCTTGTGGAATTGGCAAAGGGATATTTGGAAGCCCATAGAGGGCTATGGTGAAAAAGGAAATATCTTCCGTTCAAAACTGGAAAGAAGCTTTCTGAGAAACTGCTCTGTGTTCTGTTAATTCATCTCACAGAGTTACATCTTTCCCTTCAAGAAGCCTTTCGCTAAGGCTGTTCTTGTGGAATTGGCAAAGGGATATTTGGAAGCCCATAGAGGGCTATGGTGAAAAAGGAAATATCTTCCGTTCAAAACTGGAAAGAAGCTTTCTGAGAAACTGCTCTGTGTTCTGTTAATTCATCTCACAGAGTTACATCTTTCCCTTCAAGAAGCCTTTCGCTAAGGCTCTTCTTGTGGAATTGGCAAAGGGATATTTGGAAGCCCATAGAGGGCTATGGTGAAAAAGGAAATATCTTCCGTTCAAAACTGGAAAGAAGCTTTCTGAGAAACTGCTCTGTGTTCTGTTAATTCATCTCACAGAGTTACATCTTTCCCTTCAAGAGGCCTTTCGCTAAGGCTGTTCTTGTGGAATTGGCAAAGGGATATTTGGAAGCCCATAGAGGGCTATGGTGAAAAAGGAAATATCTTCCGTTCAAAACTGGAAAGAAGCTTTCTGAGAAACTGCTCTGTGTTCTGTTAATTCATCTCACAGAGTTACATCTTTCCCTTCAAGAAGCCTTTCGCTAAGGCTGTTCTTGTGGAATTGGCAAAGGGATATTTGGAAGCCCATAGAGGGCTATGGTGAAAAAGGAAATATCTTCCGTTCAAAACTGGAAAGAAGCTTTCTGAGAAACTGCTCTGTGTTCTGTTAATTCATCTCACAGAGTTACATCTTTCCCTTCAAGAAGCCTTTCGCTAAGGCTGTTCTTGTGGAATTGGCAAAGGGATATTTGGAAGCCCATAGAGGGCTATGGTGAAAAAGGAAATATCTTCCGTTCAAAACTGGAAAGAAGCTTTCTGAGAAACTGCTCTGTGTTCTGTTAATTCATCTCACAGAGTTACATCTTTCCCTTCAAGAAGCCTTTCGCTAAGGCTGTTCTTGTGGAATTGGCAAAGGGATATTTGGAAGCCCATAGAGGGCTATGGTGAAAAAGGAAATATCTTCCGTTCAAAACTGGAAAGAAGCTTTCTGAGAAACTGCTCTGTGTTCTGTTAATTCATCTCACAGAGTTACATCTTTCCCTTCAAGAAGCCTTTCGCTAAGGCTGTTCTTGTGGACTTGGCAAAGGGATATTTGGAAGCCCATAGAGGGCTATGGTGAAAAAGGAAATATCTTCCGTTCAAAACTGGAAAGAAGCTTTCTGAGAAACTGCTCTGTGTTCTGTTAATTCATCTCACAGAGTTACATCTTTCCCTTCAAGAAGCCTTTCGCTAAGGCTGTTCTTGTGGAATTGGCAAAGGGATATTTGGAAGCCCATAGAGGGCTATGGTGAAAAAGGAAATATCTTCCGTTCAAAACTGGAAAGAAGCTTTCTGAGAAACTGCTCTGTGTTCTGTTAATTCATCTCACAGAGTTACATCTTTCCCTTCAAGAAGCCTTTCGCTAAGGCTGTTCTTGTGGAATTGGCAAAGGGATATTTGGAAGCCCATAGAGGGCTATGGTGAAAAAGGAAATATCTTCCGTTCAAAACTGGAAAGAAGCTTTCTGAGAAACTGCCCTGTGTTCTGTTAATTCATCTCACAGAGTTACATCTTTCCCTTCAAGAAGCCTTTCGCTAAGGCTGTTCTTGTGGAATTGGCAAAGGGATATTTGGAAGCCCATAGAGGGCTATGGTGAAAAAGGAAATATCTTCCGTTCAAAACTGGAAAGAAGCTTTCTGAGAAACTGCTCTGTGTTCTGTTAATTCATCTCACAGAGTTACATCTTTCCCTTCAAGAAGCCTTTCGCTAAGGCTCTTCTTGTGGAATTGGCAAAGGGATATTTGGAAGCCCATAGAGGGCTATGGTGAAAAAGGAAATATCTTCCGTTCAAAACTGGAAAGAAGCTTTCTGAGAAACTGCTCTGTGTTCTGTTAATTCATCTCACAGAGTTACATCTTTCCCTTCAAGAAGCCTTTCGCTAAGGCTGTTCTTGTGGAATTGGCAAAGGGATATTTGGAAGCCCATAGAGGGCTATGGTGAAAAAGGAAATATCTTCCGTTCAAAACTGGAAAGAAGCTTTCTGAGAAACTGCTCTGTGTTCTGTTAATTCATCTCACAGAGTTACATCTTTCCCTTCAAGAAGCCTTTCGCTAAGGCTGTTCTTGTGGAATTGGCAAAGGGATATTTGGAAGCCCATAGAGGGCTATGGTGAAAAAGGAAATATCTTCCGTTCAAAACTGGAAAGAAGCTTTCTGAGAAACTGCTCTGTGTTCTGTTAATTCATCTCACAGAGTTACATCTTTCCCTTCAAGAAGCCTTTCGCTAAGGCTGTTCTTGTGGAATTGGCAAAGGGATATTTGGAAGCCCATAGAGGGCTATGGTGAAAAAGGAAATATCTTCCGTTCAAAACTGGAAAGAAGCTTTCTGAGAAACTGCTCTGTGTTCTGTTAATTCATCTCACAGAGTTACATCTTTCCCTTCAAGAAGCCTTTCGCTAAGGCTGTTCTTGTGGAATTGGCAAAGGGATATTTGGAAGCCCATAGAGGGCTATGGTGAAAAAGGAAATATCTTCCGTTCAAAACTGGAAAGAAGCTTTCTGAGAAACTGCTCTGTGTTCTGTTAATTCATCTCACAGAGTTACATCTTTCCCTTCAAGAAGCCTTTCGCTAAGGCTGTTCTTGTGGAATTGGCAAAGGGATATTTGGAAGCCCATAGAGGGCTATGGTGAAAAAGGAAATATCTTCCGTTCAAAACTGGAAAGAAGCTTTCTGAGAAACTGCTCTGTGTTCTGTTAATTCATCTCACAGAGTTACATCTTTCCCTTCAAGAAGCCTTTCGCTAAGGCTGTTCTTGTGGAATTGGCAAAGGGATATTTGGAAGCCCATAGAGGGCTATGGTGAAAAAGGAAATATCTTCCGTTCAAAACTGGAAAGAAGCTTTCTGAGAAACTGCTCTGTGTTCTGTTAATTCATCTCACAGAGTTACATCTTTCCCTTCAAGAAGCCTTTCGCTAAGGCTGTTCTTGTGGAATTGGCAAAGGGATATTTGGAAGCCCATAGAGGGCTATGGTGAAAAAGGAAATATCTTCCGTTCAAAACTGGAAAGAAGCTTTCTGAGAAACTGCTCTGTGTTCTGTTAATTCATCTCACAGAGTTACATCTTTCCCTTCAAGAAGCCTTTCGCTAAGGCTCTTCTTGTGGAATTGGCAAAGGGATATTTGGAAGCCCATAGAGGGCTATGGTGAAAAAGGAAATATCTTCCGTTCAAAACTGGAAAGAAGCTTTCTGAGAAACTGCTCTGTGTTCTGTTAATTCATCTCACAGAGTTACATCTTTCCCTTCAAGAAGCCTTTCGCTAAGGCTGTTCTTGTGGAATTGGCAAAGGGATATTTGGAAGCCCATAGAGGGCTATGGTGAAAAAGGAAATATCTTCCGTTCAAAACTGGAAAGAAGCTTTCTGAGAAACTGCTCTGTGTTCTGTTAATTCATCTCACAGAGTTACATCTTTCCCTTCAAGAAGCCTTTCGCTAAGGCTGTTCTTGTGGAATTGGCAAAGGGATATTTGGAAGCCCATAGAGGGCTATGGTGAAAAAGGAAATATCTTCCGTTCAAAACTGGAAAGAAGCTTTCTGAGAAACTGCTCTGTGTTCTGTTAATTCATCTCACAGAGTTACATCTTTCCCTTCAAGAAGCCTTTCGCTAAGGCTGTTCTTGTGGAATTGGCAAAGGGATATTTGGAAGCCCATAGAGGGCTATGGTGAAAAAGGAAATATCTTCCGTTCAAAACTGGAAAGAAGCTTTCTGAGAAACTGCTCTGTGTTCTGTTAATTCATCTCACAGAGTTACATCTTTCCCTTCAAGAAGCCTTTCGCTAAGGCTGTTCTTGTGGAATTGGCAAAGGGATATTTGGAAGCCCATAGAGGGCTATGGTGAAAAAGGAAATATCTTCCGTTCAAAACTGGAAAGAAGCTTTCTGAGAAACTGCTCTGTGTTCTGTTAATTCATCTCACAGAGTTACATCTTTCCCTTCAAGAAGCCTTTCGCTAAGGCTGTTCTTGTGGAATTGGCAAAGGGATATTTGGAAGCCCATAGAGGGCTATGGTGAAAAAGGAAATATCTTCCGTTCAAAACTGGAAAGAAGCTTTCTGAGAAACTGCTCTGTGTTCTGTTAATTCATCTCACAGAGTTACATCTTTCCCTTCAAGAAGCCTTTCGCTAAGGCTGTTCTTGTGGAATTGGCAAAGGGATATTTGGAAGCCCATAGAGGGCTATGGTGAAAAAGGAAATATCTTCCGTTCAAAACTGGAAAGAAGCTTTCTGAGAAACTGCTCTGTGTTCTGTTAATTCATCTCACAGAGTTACATCTTTCCCTTCAAGAAGCCTTTCGCTAAGGCTGTTCTTGTGGAATTGGCAAAGGGATATTTGGAAGCCCATAGAGGGCTATGGTGAAAAAGGAAATATCTTCCGTTCAAAACTGGAAAGAAGCTTTCTGAGAAACTGCTCTGTGTTCTGTTAATTCATCTCACAGAGTTACATCTTTCCCTTCAAGAAGCCTTTCGCTAAGGCTGTTCTTGTGGAATTGGCAAAGGGATATTTGGAAGCCCATAGAGGGCTATGTTGAAAAAGGAAATATCTTCCGTTCAAAACTGGAAAGAAGCTTTCTGAGAAACTGCTCTGTGTTCTGTTAATTCATCTCACAGAGTTACATCTTTCCCTTCAAGAAGCCTTTCGCTAAGGCTGTTCTTGTGGAATTGGCAAAGGGATATTTGGAAGCCCATAGAGGGCTATGGTGAAAAAGGAAGTATCTTCCGTTCAAAACTGGAAAGAAGCTTTCTGAGAAACTGCTCTGTGTTCTGTTAATTCATCTCACAGAGTTACATCTTTCCCTTCAAGAAGCCTTTCGCTAAGGCTGTTCTTGTGGAATTGGCAAAGGGATATTTGGAAGCCCATAGAGGGCTATGGTGAAAAAGGAAATATCTTCCGTTCAAAACTGGAAAGAAGCTTTCTGAGAAACTGCTCTGTGTTCTGTTAATTCATCTCACAGAGTTACATCTTTCCCTTCAAGAAGCCTTTCGCTAAGGCTGTTCTTGTGGAATTGGCAAAGGGATATTTGGAAGCCCATAGAGGGCTATGGTGAAAAAGGAAATATCTTCCGTTCAAAACTGGAAAGAAGCTTTCTGAGAAACTGCTCTGTGTTCTGTTAATTCATCTCACAGAGTTACATCTTTCCCTTCAAGAAGCCTTTCGCTAAGGCTGTTCTTGTGGAATTGGCAAAGGGATATTTGGAAGCCCATAGAGGGCTATGGTGAAAAAGGAAATATCTTCCGTTCAAAACTGGAAACAAGCTTTCTGAGAAACTGCCCTGTGTTCTGTTAATTCATCTCAGAGAGTTACATCTTTCCCTTCAAGAAGCCTTTCGCTAAGGCTGTTCTTGTGGAATTGGCAAAGGGATATTTGGAAGCCCATAGAGGGCTATGGTGAAAAAGGAAATATCTTCCGTTCAAAACTGGAAAGAAGCTTTCTGAGAAACTGCTCTGTGTTCTGTTAATTCATCTCACAGAGTTACATCTTTCCCTTCAAGAAGCCTTTCGCTAAGGCTGTTCTTGTGGAATTGGCAAAGGGATATTTGGAAGCCCATAGAGGGCTATGGTGAAAAAGGAAATATCTTCCGTTCAAAACTGGAAAGAAGCTTTCTGAGAAACTGCTCTGTGTTCTGTTAATTCATCTCACAGAGTTACATCTTTCCCTTCAAGAAGCCTTTCGCTAAGGCTGTTCTTCTGGAATTGGCAAAGGGATATTTGGAAGCCCATAGAGGGCTATGGTGAAAAAGGAAATATCTTCCGTTCAAAACTGGAAAGAAGCTTTCTGAGAAACTGCTCGGTGTTCTGTTAATTCATCTCACAGAGTTACATCTTTCCCTTCAAGAAGCCTTTCGCTAAGGCTGTTCTTGTGGAATTGGCAAAGGGATATTTGGAAGCCCATAGAGGGCTATGGTGAAAAAGGAAATATCTTCCGTTCAAAACTGGAAAGAAGCTTTCTGAGAAACTGCTCTGTGTTCTGTTAATTCATCTCACAGAGTTACATCTTTCCCTTCAAGAAGCCTTTCGCTAAGGCTGTTCTTGTGGAATTGGCAAAGGGATATTTGGAAGCCCATAGAGGGCTACGGTGAAAAAGGAAATATCTTCCGTTCAAAACTGGAAAGAAGCTTTCTGAGAAACTGCTCTGTGTTCTGTTAATTCATCTCACAGAGTTACATCTTTCCCTTCAAGAAGCCTTTCGCTAAGGCTGTTCTTGTGGAATTGGCCAAGGGATATTTGGAAGCCCATAGAGGGCTATGGTGAAAAAGGAAATATCTTCCGTTCAAAACTGGAAAGAAGCTTTCTGAGAAACTGCTCTGTGTTCTGTTAATTCATCTCACAGAGTTACATCTTTCCCTTCAAGAAGCCTTTCGCTAAGGCTGTTCTTGTGGAATTGGCAAAGGGATATTTGGAAGCCCATAGAGGGCTATGGTGAAAAAGGAAATATCTTCCGTTCAAAACTGGAAAGAAGCTTTCTGAGAAACTGCTCTGTGTTCTGTTAATTCATCTCACAGAGTTACATCTTTCCCTTCAAGAAGCCTTTCGCTAAGGCTGTTCTTGTGGAATTGGCAAAGGGATATTTGGAAGCCCATAGAGGGCTACGGTGAAAAAGGAAATATCTTCCGTTCAAAACTGGAAAGAAGCTTTCTGAGAAACTGCTCTGTGTTCTGTTAATTCATCTCACAGAGTTACATCTTTCCCTTCAAGAAGCCTTTCGCTAAGGCTGTTCTTGTGGAATTGGCAAAGGGATATTTGGAAGCCCATAGAGGGCTACGGTGAAAAAGGAAGTATCTTCCGTTCAAAACTGGAAAGAAGCTTTCTGAGAAACTGCTCTGTGTTCTGTTAATTCATCTCACAGAGTTACATCTTTCCCTTCAAGAAGCCTTTCGCTAAGGCTGTTCTTGTGGAATTGGCAAAGGGATATTTGGAAGCCCATAGAGGGCTAAGGTGAAAAAGGAAGTATCTTCCGTTCAAAACTGGAAAGAAGCTTTCTGAGAAACTGCTCTGTGTTCTGTTAATTCATCTCACAGAGTTACATCTTTCCCTTCAAGAAGCCTTTCGCTAAGGCTGTTCTTGTGGAATTGGCAAAGGGATATTTGGAAGCCCATAGAGGGCTATGGTGAAAAAGGAAATATCTTCCGTTCAAAACTGGAAAGAAGCTTTCTGAGAAACTGCTCTGTGTTCTGTTAATTCATCTCACAGAGTTACATCTTTCCCTTCAAGAAGCCTTTCGCTAAGGCTGTTCTTGTGGAATTGGCAAAGGGATATTTGGAAGCCCATAGAGGGCTATGGTGAAAAAGGAAATATCTTCCGTTCAAAACTGGAAAGAAGCTTTCTGAGAAACTGCTCTGTGTTCTGTTAATTCATCTCACAGAGTTACATCTTTCCCTTCAAGAAGCCTTTCGCTAAGGCTGTTCTTGTGGAATTGGCAAAGGGATATTTGGAAGCCCATAGAGGGCTATGGTGAAAAAGGAAATATCTTCCGTTCAAAACTGGAAAGAAGCTTTCTGAGAAACTGCTCTGTGTTCTGTTAATTCATCTCACAGAGTTACATCTTTCCCTTCAAGAAGCCTTTCGCTAAGGCTGTTCTTGTGGAATTGGCAAAGGGATATTTGGAAGCCCATAGAGGGCTATGGTGAAAAAGGAAATATCTTCCGTTCAAAACTGGAAAGAAGCTTTCTGAGAAACTGCTCTGTGTTCTGTTAATTCATCTCACAGAGTTACATCTTTCCCTTCAAGAAGCCTTTCGCTAAGGCTGTTCTTGTGGAATTGGCAAAGGGATATTTGGAAGCCCATAGAGGGCTATGGTGAAAAAGGAAATATCTTCCGTTCAAAACTGGAAAGAAGCTTTCTGAGAAACTGCTCTGTGTTCTGTTAATTCATCTCACAGAGTTACATCTTTCCCTTCAAGAAGCCTTTCGCTAAGGCTGTTCTTGTGGAATTGGCAAAGGGATATTTGGAAGCCCATAGAGGGCTACGGTGAAAAAGGAAATATCTTCCGTTCAAAACTGGAAAGAAGCTTTCTGAGAAACTGCTCTGTGTTCTGTTAATTCATCTCACAGAGTTACATCTTTCCCTTCAAGAAGCCTTTCGCTAAGGCTGTTCTTGTGGAATTGGCAAAGGGATATTTGGAAGCCCATAGAGGGCTATGGTGAAAAAGGAAATATCTTCCGTTCAAAACTGGAAAGAAGCTTTCTGAGAAACTGCTCTGTGTTCTGTTAATTCATCTCACAGAGTTACATCTTTCCCTTCAAGAAGCCTTTCGCTAAGGCTGTTCTTGTGGAATTGGCAAAGGGATATTTGGAAGCCCATAGAGGGCTATGGTGAAAAAGGAAATATCTTCCGTTCAAAACTGGAAAGAAGCTTTCTGAGAAACTGCTCTGTGTTCTGTTAATTCATCTCACAGAGTTACATCTTTCCCTTCAAGAAGCCTTTCGCTAAGGCTGTTCTTGTGGAATTGGCAAAGGGATATTTGGAAGCCCATAGAGGGCTATGGTGAAAAAGGAAATATCTTCCGTTCAATACTGGAAAGAAGCTTTCTGAGAAACTGCTCTGTGTTCCGTTAATTCATCTCACAGAGTTACATCTTTCTCTTCAAGAAGCCTTTCGCTAAGGCTGTTCTTGTGGAATTGGCAAAGGGATATTTGGAAGCCCATAGAGGGCTATGGTGAAAAAGGAAATATCTTCCGTTCAAAACTGGAAAGAAGCTTTCTGAGAAACTGCTCTGTGTTCTGTTAATTCATCTCACAGAGTTACATCTTTCCCTTCAAGAAGCCTTTCGCTAAGGCTGTTCTTGTGGAATTGGCAAAGGGATATTTGGAAGCCCATAGAGGGCTATGGTGAAAAAGGAAATATCTTCCGTTCAAAACTGGAAAGAAGCTTTCTGAGAAACTGCTCTGTGTTCTGTTAATTCATCTCACAGAGTTACATCTTTCCCTTCAAGAAGCCTTTCGCTAAGGCTGTTCTTGTGGAATTGGCAAAGGGATATTTGGAAGCCCATAGAGGGCTATGGTGAAAAAGGAAGTATCTTCCGTTCAAAACTGGAAAGAAGCTTTCTGAGAAACTGCTCTGTGTTCTGTTAATTCATCTCACAGAGTTACATCTTTCCCTTCAAGAAGCCTTTCGCTAAGGCTGTTCTTGTGGAATTGGCAAAGGGATATTTGGAAGCCCATAGAGGGCTATGGTGAAAAAGGAAATATCTTCCGTTCAAAACTGGAAAGAAGCTTTCTGAGAAACTGCTCTGTGTTCTGTTAATTCATCTCACAGAGTTACATCTTTCCCTTCAAGAAGCCTTTCGCTAAGGCTGTTCTTGTGGAATTGGCAAAGGGATATTTGGAAGCCCATAGAGGGCTATGGTGAAAAAGGAAATATCTTCCGTTCAAAACTGGAAAGAAGCTTTCTGAGAAACTGCTCTGTGTTCTGTTAATTCATCTCACAGAGTTACATCTTTCCCTTCAAGAAGCCTTTCGCTAAGGCTGTTCTTGTGGAATTGGCAAAGGGATATTTGGAAGCCCATAGAGGGCTATGGTGAAAAAGGAAATATCTTCCGTTCAAAACTGGAAAGAAGCTTTCTGAGAAACTGCTCTGTGTTCTGCTAATTCATCTCACAGAGTTACATCTTTCCCTTCAAGAAGCCTTTCGCTAAGGCTGTTCTTGTGGAATTGGCAAAGGGATATTTGGAAGCCCATAGAGGGCTATGGTGAAAAAGGAAATATCTTCCGTTCAAAACTGGAAAGAAGCTTTCTGAGAAACTGCTCTGTGTTCTGTTAATTCATCTCACAGAGTTACATCTTTCCCTTCAAGAAGCCTTTCGCTAAGGCTGTTCTTGTGGAATTGGCAAAGGGATATTTGGAATCCCGTAGAGGGCTATGGTGAAAAAGGAAATATCTTCCGTTCAAAACTGGAAAGAAGCTTTCTGAGAAACTGCTCTGTGTTCTGTTAATTCATCTCACAGAGTTACATCTTTCCCTTCAAGAAGCCTTTCGCTAAGGCTGTTTTGTGGAATTGGCAAAGGGATATTTGGAAGCCCATAGAGGGCTATGGTGAAAAAGGAAATATCTTCCGTTCAAAACTGGAAAGAAGCTTTCTGAGAAACTGCTCTGTGTTCTGTTAATTCATCTCACAGAGTTACATCTTTCCCTTCAAGAAGCCTTTCGCTAAGGCTGTTCTTGTGGAATTGGCAAAGGGATATTTGGAAGCCCATAGAGGGCTATGGTGAAAAAGGAAATATCTTCCGTTCAAAACTGGAAAGAAGCTTTCTGAGAAACTGCTCTGTGTTCTGTTAATTCATCTCACAGAGTTACATCTTTCCCTTCAAGAAGCCTTTCGCTAAGGCTGTTCTTGTGGAATTGGCAAAGGGATATTTGGAAGCCCATAGAGGGCTATGGTGAAAAAGGAAATATCTTCCGTTCAAAACTGGAAAGAAGCTTTCTGAGAAACTGCTCTGTGTTCTGTTAATTCATCTCACAGAGTTACATCTTTCCCTTCAAGAAGCCTTTCGCTAAGGCTGTTCTTGTGGAATTGGCAAAGGGATATTTGGAAGCCCATAGAGGGCTATGGTGAAAAAGGAAATATCTTCCGTTCAAAACTGGAAAGAAGCTTTCTGAGAAACTGCTCTGTGTTCTGTTAATTCATCTCACAGAGTTACATCTTTCCCTTCAAGAAGCCTTTCGCTAAGGCTGTTCTTGTGGAATTGGCAAAGGGATATTTGGAAGCCCATAGAGGGCTACGGTGAAAAAGGAAATATCTTCCGTTCAAAACTGGAAAGAAGCTTTCTGAGAAACTGCTCTGTGTTCTGTTAATTCATCTCACAGAGTTACATCTTTCCCTTCAAGAAGCCTTTCGCTAAGGCTGTTCTTGTGGAATTGGCAAAGGGATATTTGGAAGCCCATAGAGGGCTATGGTGAAAAAGGAAATATCTTCCGTTCAAAAGTGGAAAGAAGCTTTCTGAGAAACTGCTCTGTGTTCTGTTAATTCATCTCACAGAGTTACATCTTTCCCTTCAAGAAGCCTTTCGCTAAGGCTGTTCTTGTGGAATTGGCAAAGGGATATTTGGAAGCCCATAGAGGGCTATGGTGAAAAAGGAAATATCTTCCGTTCAAAACTGGAAAGAAGCTTTCTGAGAAACTGCTCTGTGTTCTGTTAATTCATCTCACAGAGTTACATCTTTCCCTTCAAGAAGCCTTTCGCTAAGGCTCTTCTTGTGGAATTGGCAAAGTTATATTTGGAAGCCCATAGAGGGCTATGGTGAAAAAGGAAATATCTTCCGTTCAAAACTGGAAAGAAGCTTTCTGAGAAACTGCTCTGTGTTCTGTTAATTCATCTCACAGAGTTACATCTTTCCCTTCAAGAAGCCTTTCGCTAAGGCTGTTCTTGTGGAATTGGCAAAGGGATATTTGGAAGCCCATAGAGGGCTATGGTGAAAAAGGAAATATCTTCCGTTCAAAACTGGAAAGAAGCTTTCTGAGAAACTGCTCTGTGTTCTGTTAATTCATCTCACAGAGTTACATCTTTCCCTTCAAGAAGCCTTTCGCTAAGGCTGTTCTTGTGGAATTGGCAAAGGGATATTTGGAAGCCCATAGAGGGCTATGGTGAAAAAGGAAATATCTTCCGTTCAAAACTGGAAAGAAGCTTTCTGAGAAACTGCTCTGTGTTCTGTTAATTCATCTCACAGAGTTACATCTTTCCCTTCAAGAAGCCTTTCGCTAAGGCTGTTCTTGTGGAATTGGCAAAGGGATATTTGGAAGCCCATAGAGGGCTATGGTGAAAAAGGAAATATCTTCCGTTCAAAACTGGAAAGAAGCTTTCTGAGAAACTGCTCTGTGTTCTGTTAATTCATCTCACAGAGTTACATCTTTCCCTTCAAGAAGCCTTTCGCTAAGGCTGTTCTTGTGGAATTGGCAAAGGGATATTTGGAAGCCCATAGAGGGCTATGGTGAAAAAGGAAATATCTTCCGTTCAAAACTGGAAAGAAGCTTTCTGAGAAACTGCTCTGTGTTCTGTTAATTCATCTCACAGAGTTACATCTTTCCCTTCAAGAAGCCTTTCGCTAAGGCTGTTCTTGTGGAATTGGCAAAGGGATATTTGGAAGCCCATAGAGGGCTATGGTGAAAAAGGAAATATCTTCCGTTCAAAACTGGAAAGAAGCTTTCTGAGAAACTGCTCTGTGTTCTGTTAATTCATCTCACAGAGTTACATCTTTCCCTTCAAGAAGCCTTTCGCTAAGGCTGTTCTTGTGGAATTGGCAAAGGGATATTTGGAAGCCCATAGAGGGCTACGGTGAAAAAGGAAATATCTTCCGTTCAAAACTGGAAAGAAGCTTTCTGAGAAACTGCTCTGTGTTCTGTTAATTCATCTCACAGAGTTACATCTTTCCCTTCAAGAAGCCTTTCGCTAAGGCTGTTCTTGTGGAATTGGCAAAGGGATATTTGGAAGCCCATAGAGGGCTACGGTGAAACAGGAAGTATCTTCCGTTCAAAACTGGAAAGAAGCTTTCTGAGAAACTGCTCTGTGTTCTGTTAATTCATCTCACAGAGTTACATCTTTCCCTTCAAGAAGCCTTTCGCTAAGGCTGTTCTTGTGGAATTGGCAAAGGGATATTTGGAAGCCCATAGAGGGCTAAGGTGAAAAAGGAAGTATCTTCCGTTCAAAACTGGAAAGAAGCTTTCTGAGAAACTGCTCTGTGTTCTGTTAATTCATCTCACAGAGTTACATCTTTCCCTTCAAGAAGCCTTTCGCTAAGGCTGTTCTTGTGGAATTGGCAAAGGGATATTTGGAAGCCCATAGAGGGCTATGGTGAAAAAGGAAATATCTTCCGTTCAAAACTGGAAAGATGCTTTCTGAGAAACTGCTCTGTGTTCTGTTAATTCATCTCACAGAGTTACATCTTTCCCTTCAAGAAGCCTTTCGCTAAGGCTGTTCTTGTGGAATTGGCAAAGGGATATTTGGAAGCCCATAGAGGGCTATGGTGAAAAAGGAAATATCTTCCGTTCAAAACTGGAAAGAAGCTTTCTGAGAAACTGCTCTGTGTTCTGTTAATTCATCTCACAGAGTTACATCTTTCCCTTCAAGAAGCCTTTCGCTAAGGCTGTTCTTGTGGAATTGGCAAAGGGATATTTGGAAGCCCATAGAGGGCTATGGTGAAAAAGGAAATATCTTCCGTTCAAAACTGGAAAGAAGCTTTCTGAGAAACTGCTCTGTGTTCTGTTAATTCATCTCACAGAGTTACATCTTTCCCTTCAAGAAGCCTTTCGCTAAGGCTGTTCTTGTGGAATTGGCAAAGGGATATTTGGAAGCCCATAGAGGGCTATGGTGAAAAAGGAAATATCTTCCGTTCAAAACTGGAAAGAAGCTTTCTGAGAAACTGCTCTGTGTTCTGTTAATTCATCTCACAGAGTTACATCTTTCCCTTCAAGAAGCCTTTCGCTAAGGCTGTTCTTGTGGAATTGGCAAAGGGATATTTGGAAGCCCATAGAGGGCTACGGTGAAAAAGGAAATATCTTCCGTTCAAAACTGGAAAGAAGCTTTCTGAGAAACTGCTCTGTGTTCTGTTAATTCATCTCACAGAGTTACATCTTTCCCTTCAAGAAGCCTTTCGCTAAGGCTGTTCTTGTGGAATTGGCAAAGGGATATTTGGAAGCCCTTAGAGGGCTATGGTGAAAAAGGAAATATCTTCCGTTCAAAACTGGAAAGAAGCTTTCTGAGAAACTGCTCTGTGTTCTGTTAATTCATCTCACAGAGTTACATCTTTCCCTTCAAGAAGCCTTTCGCTAAGGCTGTTCTTGTGGAATTGGCAAAGGGATATTTGGAAGCCCATAGAGGGCTATGGTGAAAAAGGAAATATCTTCCGTTCAAAACTGGAAAGAAGCTTTCTGAGAAACTGCTCTGTGTTCTGTTAATTCATCTCACAGAGTTACATCTTTCCCTTCAAGAAGCCTTTCGCTAAGGCTGTTCTTGTGGAATTGGCAAAGTTATATTTGGAAGCCCATAGAGGGCTATGGTGAAAAAGGAAATATCTTCCGTTCAAAACTGGAAAGAAGCTTTCTGAGAAACTGCTCTGTGTTCTGTTAATTCATCTCACAGAGTTACATCTTTCCCTTCAAGAAGCCTTTCGCTAAGGCTGTTCTTGTGGAATTGGCAAAGGGATATTTGGAAGCCCATAGAGGGCTATGGTGAAAAAGGAAATATCTTCCGTTCAAAACTGGAAAGAAGCTTTCTGAGAAACTGCTCTGTGTTCTGTTAATTCATCTCACAGAGTTACATCTTTCCCTTCAAGAAGCCTTTCGCTAAGGCTGTTCTTGTGGAATTGGCAAAGGGATATTTGGAAGCCCATAGAGGGCTATGGTGAAAAAGGAAATATCTTCCGTTCAAAACTGGAAAGAAGCTTTCTGAGAAACTGCTCTGTGTTCTGTTAATTCATCTCACAGAGTTACATCTTTCCCTTCAAGAAGCCTTTCGCTAAGGCTGTTCTTGTGGAATTGGCAAAGGGATATTTGGAAGCCCATAGAGGGCTATGGTGAAAAAGGAAATATCTTCCGTTCAAAACTGGAAAGAAGCTTTCTGAGAAACTGCTCTGTGTTCTGTTAATTCATCTCACAGAGTTACATCTTTCCCTTCAAGAAGCCTTTCGCTAAGGCTGTTCTTGTGGAATTGGCAAAGGGATATTTGGAAGCCCATAGAGGGCTATGGTGAAAAAGGAAATATCTTCCGTTCAAAACTGGAAAGAAGCTTTCTGAGAAACTGCTCTGTGTTCTGTTAATTCATCTCACAGAGTTACATCTTTCCCTTCAAGAAGCCTTTCGCTAAGGCTGTTCTTGTGGAATTGGCAAAGGGATATTTGGAAGCCCATAGAGGGCTATGGTGAAAAAGGAAATATCTTCCGTTCAAAACTGGAAAGAAGCTTTCTGAGAAACTGCTCTGTGTTCTGTTAATTCATCTCACAGAGTTACATCTTTCCCTTCAAGAAGCCTTTCGCTAAGGCTGTTCTTGTGGAATTGGCAAAGGGATATTTGGAAGCCCATAGAGGGCTACGGTGAAAAAGGAAATATCTTCCGTTCAAAACTGGAAAGAAGCTTTCTGAGAAACTGCTCTGTGTTCTGTTAATTCATCTCACAGAGTTACATCTTTCCCTTCAAGAAGCCTTTCGCTAAGGCTGTTCTTGTGGAATTGGCAAAGGGATATTTGGAAGCCCATAGAGGGCTACGGTGAAAAAGGAAGTATCTTCCGTTCAAAACTGGAAAGAAGCTTTCTGAGAAACTGCTCTGTGTTCTGTTAATTCATCTCACAGAGTTACATCTTTCCCTTCAAGAAGCCTTTCGCTAAGGCTGTTCTTGTGGAATTGGCAAAGGGATATTTGGAAGCCCATAGAGGGCTAAGGTGAAAAAGGAAGTATCTTCCGTTCAAAACTGGAAAGAAGCTTTCTGAGAAACTGCTCTGTGTTCTGTTAATTCATCTCACAGAGTTACATCTTTCCCTTCAAGAAGCCTTTCGCTAAGGCTGTTCTTGTGGAATTGGCAAAGGGATATTTGGAAGCCCATAGAGGGCTATGGTGAAAAAGGAAATATCTTCCGTTCAAAACTGGAAAGAAGCTTTCTGAGAAACTGCTCTGTGTTCTGTTAATTCATCTCACAGAGTTACATCTTTCCCTTCAAGAAGCCTTTCGCTAAGGCTGTTCTTGTGGAATTGGCAAAGGGATATTTGGAAGCCCATAGAGGGCTATGGTGAAAAAGGAAATATCTTCCGTTCAAAACTGGAAAGAAGCTTTCTGAGAAACTGCTCTGTGTTCTGTTAATTCATCTCACAGAGTTACATCTTTCCCTTCAAGAAGCCTTTCGCTAAGGCTGTTCTTGTGGAATTGGCAAAGGGATATTTGGAAGCCCATAGAGGGCTATGGTGAAAAAGGAAATATCTTCCGTTCAAAACTGGAAAGAAGCTTTCTGAGAAACTGCTCTGTGTTCTGTTAATTCATCTCACAGAGTTACATCTTTCCCTTCAAGAAGCCTTTCGCTAAGGCTGTTCTTGTGGAATTGGCAAAGGGATATTTGGAAGCCCATAGAGGGCTATGGTGAAAAAGGAAATATCTTCCGTTCAAAACTGGAAAGAAGCTTTCTGAGAAACTGCTCTGTGTTCTGTTAATTCATCTCACAGAGTTACATCTTTCCCTTCAAGAAGCCTTTCGCTAAGCCTGTTCTTGTGGAATTGGCAAAGGGATATTTGGAAGCCCATAGAGGGCTATGGTGAAAAAGGAAATATCTTCCGTTCAAAACTGGAAAGAAGCTTTCTGAGAAACTGCTCTGTGTTCTGTTAATTCATCTCACAGAGTTACATCTTTCCCTTCAAGAAGCCTTTCGCTAAGGCTGTTCTTGTGGAATTGGCAAAGGGATATTTGGAAGCCCATAGAGGGCTATGGTGAAAAAGGAAATATCTTCCGTTCAAAACTGGAAAGAAGCTTTCTGAGAAACTGCTCTGTGTTCTGTTAATTCATCTCACAGAGTTACATCTTTCCCTTCAAGAAGCCTTTCGCTAAGGCTGTTCTTGTGGAATTGGCAAAGGGATATTTGGAAGCCCATAGAGGGCTACGGTGAAAAAGGAAATATCTTCCGTTCAAAACTGGAAAGAAGCTTTCTGAGAAACTGCTCTGTGTTCTGTTAATTCATCTCACAGAGTTACATCCTTCCCTTCAAGAAGCCTTTCGCTAAGGCTGTTCTTGTGGAATTGGCAAAGGGATATTTGGAAGCCCATAGAGGGCTATGGTGAAAAAGGAAATATCTTCCGTTCAAAACTGGAAAGAAGCTTTCTGAGAAACTGCTCTGTGTTCTGTTAATTCATCTCACAGAGTTACATCTTTCCCTTCAAGAAGCCTTTCGCTAAGGCTGTTGTTCTGGAATTGGCAAAGGGATATTTGGAAGCCCATAGAGGGCTATGGTGAAAAAGGAAATATCTTCCGTTTAAAACTGGAAAGAAGCTTTCTGAGAAACTGCTCTGTGTTCTGTTAATTCATCTCACAGAGTTACATCTTTCCCTTCAAGAAGCCTTTCGCTAAGGCTGTTCTTGTGGAATTGGCAAAGGGATATTTGGAAGCCCATAGAGGGCTACGGTGAAAAAGGAAGTATCTTCCGTTCAAAACTGGAAAGAAGCTTTCTGAGAAACTGCTCTGTGTTCTGTTAATTCATCTCACAGAGTTACATCTTTCCCTTCAAGAAGCCTTTCGCTAAGGCTGTTCTTGTGGAATTGGCAAAGGGATATTTGGAAGCCCATAGAGGGCTAAGGTGAAAAAGGAAGTATCTTCCGTTCAAAACTGGAAAGAAGCTTTCTGAGAAACTGCTCTGTGTTCTGTTAATTCATCTCACAGAGTTACATCTTTCCCTTCAAGAAGCCTTTCGCTAAGGCTGTTCTTGTGGAATTGGCAAAGGGATATTTGGAAGCCCATAGAGGGCTATGGTGAAAAAGGAAATATCTTCCGTTCAAAACTGGAAAGAAGCTTTCTGAGAAACTGCTCTGTGTTCTGTTAATTCATCTCACAGAGTTACATCTTTCCCTTCAAGAAGCCTTTCGCTAAGGCTGTTCTTGTGGAATTGGCAAAGGGATATTTGGAAGCCCATAGAGGGCTATGGTGAAAAAGGAAATATCTTCCGTTCAAAACTGGAAAGAAGCTTTCTGAGAAACTGCTCTGTGTTCTGTTAATTCATCTCACAGAGTTACATCTTTCCCTTCAAGAAGCCTTTCGCTAAGGCTGTTCTTGTGGAATTGGCAAAGGGATATTTGGAAGCCCATAGAGGGCTATGGTGAAAAAGGAAATATCTTCCGTTCAAAACTGGAAAGAAGCTTTCTGAGAAACTGCTCTGTGTTCTGTTAATTCATCTCACAGAGTTACATCTTTCCCTTCAAGAAGCCTTTCGCTAAGGCTGTTCTTGTGGAATTGGCAAAGGGATATTTGGAAGCCCATAGAGGGCTATGGTGAAAAAGGAAATATCTTCCGTTCAAAACTGGAAAGAAGCTTTCTGAGAAACTGCTCTGTGTTCTGTTAATTCATCTCACAGAGTTACATCTTTCCCTTCAAGAAGCCTTTCGCTAAGGCTGTTCTTGTGGAATTGGCAAAGGGATATTTGGAAGCCCATAGAGGGCTATGGTGAAAAAGGAAATATCTTCCGTTCAAAACTGGAAAGAAGCTTTCTGAGAAACTGCTCTGTGTTCTGTTAATTCATCTCACAGAGTTACATCTTTCCCTTCAAGAAGCCTTTCGCTAAGGCTGTTCTTGTGGAATTGGCAAAGGGATATTTGGAAGCCCATAGAGGGCTATGGTGAAAAAGGAAATATCTTCCGTTCAAAACTGGAAAGAAGCTTTCTGAGAAACTGCTCTGTGTTCTGTTAATTCATCTCACAGAGTTACATCTTTCCCTTCAAGAAGCCTTTCGCTAAGGCTGTTCTTGTGGAATTGGCAAAGGGATATTTGGAAGCCCATAGAGGGCTATGGTGAAAAAGGAAATATCTTCCGTTCAAAACTGGAAAGAAGCTTTCTGAGAAACTGCTCTGTGTTCTGTTAATTCATCTCACAGAGTTACATCTTTCCCTTCAAGAAGCCTTTCGCTAAGGCTGTTCTTGTGGAATTGGCAAAGGGATATTTGGAAGCCCATAGAGGGCTATGGTGAAAAAGGAAATATCTTCCGTTCAAAACTGGAAAGAAGCTTTCTGAGAAACTGCTCTGTGTTCTGTTAATTCATCTCACAGAGTTACATCTTTCCCTTCAAGAAGCCTTTCGCTAAGGCTGTTCTTGTGGAATTGGCAAAGGGATATTTGGAAGCCCATAGAGGGCTATGGTGAAAAAGGAAATATCTTCCGTTCAAAACTGGAAAAAAGCTTTCTGAGAAACTGCTCTGTGTTCTGTTAATTCATCTCACAGAGTTACATCTTTCCCTTCAAGAAGCCTTTCGCTAAGGCTGTTCTTGTGGAATTGGCAAAGGGATATTTGGAAGCCCATAGAGGGCTACGGTGAAAAAGGAAATATCTTCCGTTCAAAACTGGAAAGAAGCTTTCTGAGAAACTGCTCTGTGTTCTGTTAATTCATCTCACAGAGTTACATCTTTCCCTTCAAGAAGCCTTTCGCTAAGGCTGTTCTTGTGGAATTGGCAAAGGGATATTTGGAAGCCCATAGAGGGCTATGGTGAAAAAGGAAATATCTTCCGTTCAAAACTGGAAAGAAGCTTTCTGAGAAACTGCTCTGTGTTCTGTTAATTCATCTCACAGAGTTACATCTTTCCCTTCAAGAAGCCTTTCGCTAAGGCTGTTCTTGTGGAATTGGCAAAGGGGTATTTGGAAGCCCATAGAGGGCTATGGTGAAAAAGGAAATATCTTCCGTTCAAAACTGGAAAGAAGCTTTCTGAGAAACTGCTCTGTGTTCTGTTAATTCATCTCACAGAGTTACATCTTTCCCTTCAAGAAGCCTTTCGCTAAGGCTGTTCTTGTGGAATTGGCAAAGGGATATTTGGAAGCCCATAGAGGGCTATGGTGAAAAAGGAAATATCTTCCGTTCAAAACTGGAAAGAAGCTTTCTGAGAAACTGCTCTGTGTTCTGTTAATTCATCTCACAGAGTTACATCTTTCCCTTCAAGAAGCCTTTCGCTAAGGCTGTTCTTGTGGAATTGGCAAAGGGATATTTGGAAGCCCATAGAGGGCTATGGTGAAAAAGGAAATATCTTCCGTTCAAAACTGGAAAGAAGCTTTCTGAGAAACTGCTCTGTGTTCTGTTAATTCATCTCACAGAGTTACATCTTTCCCTTCAAGAAGCCTTTCGCTAAGGCTGTTCTTGTGGAATTGGCAAAGGGATATTTGGAAGCCCATAGAGGGCTATGGTGAAAAAGGAAATATCTTCCGTTCAAAACTGGAAAGAAGCTTTCTGAGAAACTGCTCTGTGTTCTGTTAATTCATCTCACAGAGTTACATCTTTCCCTTCAAGAAGCCTTTCGCTAAGGCTGTTCTTGTGGAATTGGCAAAGGGATATTTGGAAGCCCATAGAGGGCTACGGTGAAAAAGGAAATATCTTCCGTTCAAAACTGGAAAGAAGCTTTCTGAGAAACTGCTCTGTGTTCTGTTAATTCATCTCACAGAGTTACATCTTTCCCTTCAAGAAGCCTTTCGCTAAGGCTGTTCTTGTGGAATTGGCAAAGGGATATTTGGAAGCCCATAGAGGGCTACGGTGAAAAAGGAAATATCTTCCGTTCAAAACTGGAAAGAAGCTTTCTGAGAAACTGCTCTGTGTTCTGTTAATTCATCTCACAGAGTTACATCTTTCCCTTCAAGAAGCCTTTCGCTAAGGCTGTTCTTGTGGAATTGGCAAAGGGATATTTGGAAGCCCATAGAGGGCTATGGTGAAAAAGGAAATATCTTCCGTTCAAAACTGGAAAGAAGCTTTCTGAGAAACTGCTCTGTGTTCTGTTAATTCATCTCACAGAGTTACATCTTTCCCTTCAAGAAGCCTTTCGCTAAGGCTGTTCTTGTGGAATTGGCAAAGGGATATTTGGAAGCCCATAGAGGGCTATGGTGAAAAAGGAAATATCTTCCGTTCAAAACTGGAAAGAAGCTTTCTGAGAAACTGCTCTGTGTTCTGTTAATTCATCTCACAGAGTTACATCTTTCCCTTCAAGAAGCCTTTCGCTAAGGCTGTTCTTGTGGAATTGGCAAAGGGATATTTGGAAGCCCATAGAGGGCTATGGTGAAAAAGGAAATATCTTCCGTTCAAAACTGGAAAGAAGCTTTCTGAGAAACTGCTCTGTGTTCTGTTAATTCATCTCACAGAGTTACATCTTTCCCTTCAAGAAGCCTTTCGCTAAGGCTGTTCTTGTGGAATTGGCAAAGGGATATTTGGAAGCCCATAGAGGGCTATGGTGAAAAAGGAAATATCTTCCGTTCAAAACTGGAAAGAAGCTTTCTGAGAAACTGCTCTGTGTTCTGTTAATTCATCTCACAGAGTTACATCTTTCCCTTCAAGAAGCCTTTCGCTAAGGCTGTTCTTGTGGAATTGGCAAAGGGATATTTGGAAGCCCATAGAGGGCTACGGTGAAAAAGGAAATATCTTCCGTTCAAAACTGGAAAGAAGCTTTCTGAGAAACTGCTCTGTGTTCTGTTAATTCATCTCACAGAGTTACATCTTTCCCTTCAAGAAGCCTTTCGCTAAGGCTGTTCTTGTGGAATTGGCAAAGGGATATTTGGAAGCCCATAGAGGGCTATGGTGAAAAAGGAAATATCTTCCGTTCAAAACTGGAAAGAAGCTTTCTGAGAAACTGCTCTGTGTTCTGTTAATTCATCTCACAGAGTTACATCTTTCCCTTCAAGAAGCCTTTCGCTAAGGCTGTTCTTGTGGAATTGGCAAAGGGATATTTGGAAGCCCGTAGAGGGCTATGGTGAAAAAGGAAATATCTTCCGTTCAAAACTGGAAAGAAGCTTTCTGAGAAACTGCTCTGTGTTCTGTTAATTCATCTCACAGAGTTACATCTTTCCCTTCAAGAAGCCTTTCGCTAAGGCTGTTCTTGTGGAATTGGCAAAGGGATATTTGGAAGCCCATAGAGGGCTACGGTGAAAAAGGAAATATTTTCCGTTCCAAACTGGAAAGAAGCTTTCTGAGAAACTGCTCTGTGTTCTGTTAATTCATCTCACAGAGTTACATCTTTCCCTTCAAGAAGCCTTTCGCTAAGGCTGTTCTTGTGGAATTGGCAAAGGGATATTTGGAAGCCCATAGAGGGCTATGGTGAAAAAGGAAATATCTTCCGTTCAAAACTGGAAAGAAGCTTTCTGAGAAACTGCTCTGTGTTCTGTTAATTCATCTCACAGAGTTACATCTTTCCCTTCAAGAAGCCTTTCGCTAAGGCTGTTCTTGTGGAATTGGCAAAGGGATATTTGGAAGCCCATAGAGGGCTACGGTGAAAAAGGAAATATCTTCCGTTCCAAACTGGAAAGAAGCTTTCTGAGAAACTGCTCTGTGTTCTGTTAATTCATCTCACAGAGTTACATCTTTCCCTTCAAGAAGCCTTTCGCTAAGGCTGTTCTTGTGGAATTGGCAAAGGGATATTTGGAAGCCCATAGAGGGCTATGGTGAAAAAGGAAATATCTTCCGTTCAAAACTGGAAAGAAGCTTTCTGAGAAACTGCTCTGTGTTCTGTTAATTCATCTCACAGAGTTACATCTTTCCCTTCAAGAAGCCTTTCGCTAAGGCTGTTCTTGTGGAATTGGCAAAGGGATATTTGGAAGCCCATAGAGGGCTATGGTGAAAAAGGAAATATCTTCCGTTCAAAACTGGAAAGAAGCTTTCTGAGAAACTGCTCTGTGTTCTGTTAATTCATCTCACAGAGTTACATCTTTCCCTTCAAGAAGCCTTTCGCTAAGG
The DNA here is from genome assembly GCF_047675955.1 of Chlorocebus sabaeus. Lineage (NCBI taxonomy): Eukaryota > Metazoa > Chordata > Mammalia > Primates > Cercopithecidae > Chlorocebus > Chlorocebus sabaeus. Next base: position 218,308 of record NW_027327739.1, read on the forward strand.
CTGTTCTTGTGGAATTGGCAAAGGGATATTTGGAAGCCCATAGAGGGCTATGGTGAAAAAGGAAATATCTTCCGTTCAAAACTGGAAAGAAGCTTTCTGAGAAACTGCTCTGTGTTCTGTTAATTCATCTCACAGAGTTACATCTTTCCCTTCAAGAAGCCTTTTGCTAAGGCTGTTCTTGTGGAATTGGCAAAGGGATATTTGGAAGCCCATAGAGGGCTATGGTGAAAAAGGAAATATCTTCCGTTCAAAACTGGAAAGAAGCTTTCTGAGAAACTGCTCTGTGTTCTGTTAATTCATCTCACAGAGTTACATCTTTCCCTTCAAGAAGCCTTTCGCTAAGGCTGTTCTTGTGGAATTGGCAAAGGGATATTTGGAAGCCCATAGAGGGCTACGGTGAAAAAGGAAATATCTTCCGTTCAAAACTGGAAAGAAGCTTTCTGAGAAACTGCTCTGTGTTCTGTTAATTCATCTCACAGAGTTACATCTTTCCCTTCAAGAAGCCTTTCGCTAAGGCTGTTCTTGTGGAATTGGCAAAGGGATATTTGGAAGCCCATAGAGGGCTACGGTGAAAAAGGAAATATCTTCCGTTCAAAACTGGAAAGAAGCTTTCTGAGAAACTGCTCTGTGTTCTGTTAATTCATCTCACAGAGTTACATCTTTCCCTTCAAGAAGCCTTTCGCTAAGGCTGTTCTTGTGGAATTGGCAAAGGGATATTTGGAAGCCCATAGACGGCTACGGTGAAAAAGGAAATATCTTCCGTTCAAAACTGGAAAGAAGCTTTCTGAGAAACTGCTCTGTGTTCTGTTAATTCATCTCACAGAGTTACATCTTTCCCTTCAAGAAGCCTTTCGCTAAGGCTGTTCTTGTGGAATTGGCAAAGGGATATTTGGAAGCCCTTAGAGGGCTATGGTGAAAAAGGAAATATCTTCCGTTCAAAACTGGAAAGAAGCTTTCTGAGAAACTGCTCTGTGTTCTGTTAATTCATCTCACAGAGTTACATCTTTCCCTTCAAGAAGCCTTTTGCTAAGGCTGTTCTTGTGGAATTGGCAAAGGGATATTTGGAAGCCCATAGAGTGCTATGGTGAAAAAGGAAATATCTTCCGTTCAAAACTGGAAAGAAGCTTTCTGAGAAACTGCTCTGTGTTCTGTTAATTCATCTCACAGAGTTACATCTTTCCCTTCAAGAAGCCTTTCGCTAAGGCTGTTCTTGTGGAATTGGCAAAGGGATATTTGGAAGCCCATAGAGGGCTATGGTGAAAAAGGAAATATCTTCCGTTCAAAACTGGAAAGAAGCTTTCTGAGAAACTGCTCTGTGTTCTGTTAATTCATCTCACAGAGTTACATCTTTCCCTTCAAGAAGCCTTTCGCTAAGGCTGTTCTTGTGGAATTGGCAAAGGGATATTTGGAAGCCCATAGAGGGCTATGGTGAAAAAGGAAATATCTTCCGTTCAAAACTGGAAAGAAGCTTTCTGAGAAACTGCTCTGTGTTCTGTTAATTCATCTCACAGAGTTACATCTTTCCCTTCAAGAAGCCTTTCGCTAAGGCTGTTCTTGTGGAATTGGCAAAGGGATATTTGGAAGCCCATAGAGGGCTATGGTGAAAAAGGAAATATCTTCCGTTCAAAACTGGAAAGAAGCTTTCTGAGAAACTGCTCTGTGTTCTGTTAATTCATCTCACAGAGTTACATCTTTCCCTTCAAGAAGCCTTTCGCTAAGGCTGTTCTTGTGGAGTTGGCAAAGGGATATTTGGAAGCCCATAGAGGGCTATGGTGAAAAAGGAAATATCTTCCGTTCAAAACTGGAAAGAAGCTTTCTGAGAAACTGCTCTGTGTTCTGTTAATTCATCTCACAGAGTTACATCTTTCCCTTCAAGAAGCCTTTCGCTAAGGCTGTTCTTGTGGAATTGGCAAAGGGATATTTGGAAGCCCATAGAGGGCTATGGTGAAAAAGGAAATATCTTCCGTTCAAAACTGGAAAGAAGCTTTCTGAGAAACTGCTCTGTGTTCTGTTAATTCATCTCACAGAGTTACATCTTTCCCTTCAAGAAGCCTTTCGCTAAGGCTGTTCTTGTGGAGTTGGCAAAGGGATATTTGGAAGCCCATAGAGGGCTACGGTGAAAAAGGAAATATCTTCCGTTCCAAACTGGAAAGAAGCTTTCTGAGAAACTGCTCTGTGTTCTCTTAATTCATCTCACAGAGTTACATCTTTCCCTTCAAGAAGCCTTTCGCTAAGGCTGTTCTTGTGGAATTGGCAAAGGGATATTTGGAAGCCCATAGAGGGCTATGGTGAAAAAGGAAATATCTTCCGTTCAAAACTGGAAAGAAGCTTTCTGAGAAACTGCTCTGTGTTCTGTTAATTCATCTCACAGAGTTACATCTTTCCCTTCAAGAAGCCTTTCGCTAAGGCTGTTCTTGTGGAATTGGCAAAGGGATATTTGGAAGCCCATAGAGGGCTATGGTTAAAAAGGAAATATCTTCCGTTCAAAACTGGAAAGAAGCTTTCTGAGAAACTGCTCTGTGTTCTGTTAATTCATCTCACAGAGTTACATCTTTCCCTTCAAGAAGCCTTTCGCTAAGGCTGTTCTTGTGGAATTGGCAAAGGGATATTTGGAAGCCCATAGAGGGCTACGGTGAAAAAGGAAATATCTTCCGTTCAAAACTGGAAAGAAGCTTTCTGAGAAACTGCTCTGTGTTCTGTTAATTCATCTCACAGAGTTACATCTTTCCCTTCAAGAAGCCTTTCGCTAAGGCTGTTCTTGTGGAATTGGCAAAGGGATATTTGGAAGCCCATAGAGGGCTATGGTGAAAAAGGAAATATCTTCCGTTCAAAACTGGAAAGAAGCTTTCTGAGAAACTGCTGTGTGTTCTGTTAATTCATCTCACAGAGTTACATCTTTCCCTTCAAGAAGCCTTTCGCTAAGGCTGTTCTTGTGGAGTTGGCAAAGGGATATTTGGAAGCCCATAGAGGGCTATGGTGAAAAAGGAAATATCTTCCCTTCAAAACTGGAAAGAAGCTTTCTGAGAAACTGCTCTGTGTTCTGTTAATTCATCTCACAGAGTTACATCTTTCCCTTCAAGAAGCCTTTCGCTAAGGCTGTTCTTGTGGAATTGGCAAAGGGATATTTGGAAGCCCATAGAGGGCTATGGTGAAAAAGGAAATATCTTCCGTTCAAAACTGGAAAGAAGCTTTCTGAGAAACTGCTCTGTGTTCTGTTAATTCATCTCACAGAGTTACATCTTTCCCTTCAAGAAGCCTTTCGCTAAGGCTGTTCTTGTGGAATTGGCAAAGGGATATTTGGAAGCCCATAGAGGGCTACGGTGAAAAAGGAAATATCTTCCGTTCCAAACTGGAAAGAAGCTTTCTGAGAAACTGCTCTGTGTTCTGTTAATTCATCTCACAGAGTTACATCTTACCCTTCAAGAAGCCTTTCGCTAAGGCTGTTCTTGTGTAATTGGCAAAGGGATATTTGGAAGCCCATAGAGGGCTACGGTGAAAAAGGAAATATCTTCCGTTCAAAACTGGAAAGAAGCTTTCTGAGAAACTGCTCTGTGTTCTGTTAATTCATCTCACAGAGTTACATCTTTCCCTTCAAGAAGCCTTTCGCTAAGGCTGTTCTTGTGGAATTGGCAAAGGGATATTTGGAAGCCCATAGAGGGCTATGGTGAAAAAGGAAATATCTTCCGTTCAAAACTGGAAAGAAGCTTTCTGAGAAACTGCTCTGTGTTCTGTTAATTCATCTCACAGAGTTACATCTTTCCCTTCAAGAAGCCTTTCGCTAAGGCTGTTCTTGTGGAGTTGGCAAAGGGATATTTGGAAGCCCATAGAGGGCTATGGTGAAAAAGGAAATATCTTCCGTTCAAAACTGGAAAGAAGCTTTCTGAGAAACTGCTCTGTGTTCTGTTAATTCATCTCACAGAGTTACATCTTTCCCTTCAAGAAGCCTTTCGCTAAGGCTGTTCTTGTGGAATTGGCAAAGGGATATTTGGAAGCCCATAGAGGGCTATGGTGAAAAAGGAAATATCTTCCGTTCAAAACTGGAAAGAAGCTTTCTGAGAAACTGCTCTGTGTTCTGTTAATTCATCTCACAGAGTTACATCTTTCCCTTCAAGAAGCCTTTCGCTAAGGCTGTTCTTGTGGAATTGGCAAAGGGATATTTGGAAGCCCATAGAGGGCTACGGTGAAAAAGGAAATATCTTCCGTTCCAAACTGGAAAGAAGTTTTCTGAGAAACTGCTCTGTGTTCTGTTAATTCATCTCACAGAGTTACATCTTTCCCTTCAAGAAGCCTTTCGCTAAGGCTGTTCTTGTGGAATTGGCAAAGGGATATTTGGAAGCCCATAGAGGGCTACGGTGAAAAAGGAAATATCTTCCGTTCAAAACTGGAAAGAAGCTTTCTGAGAAACTGCTCTGTGTTCTGTTAATTCATCTCACAGAGTTACATCTTTCCCTTCAAGAAGCCTTTCGCTAAGGCTGTTCTTGTGGAATTGGCAAAGGGATATTTGGAAGCCCATAGAGGGCTATGGTGAAAAAGGAAATATCTTCCGTTCAAAACTGGAAAGAAGCTTTCTGAGAAACTGCTCTGTGTTCTGTTAATTCATCTCACAGAGCTACATCTTTCCCTTCAAGAAGCCTTTCGCTAAGGCTGTTCTTGTGGAATTGGCAAAGGGATATTTGGAAGCCCATAGAGGGCTACGGTGAAAAAGGAAATATCTTCCGTTCCAAACTGGAAAGAAGCTTTCTGTGAAACTGCTCTGTGTTCTGTTAATTCATCTCACAGAGTTACATCTTTCCCTTCAAGAAGCCTTTCGCTAAGGCTGTTCTTGTGGAATTGGCAAAGGGATATTTGGAAGCCCATAGAGGGCTATGGTGAAAAAGGAAATATCTTCCGTTCAAAACTGGAAAGAAGCTTTCTGAGAAACTGCTCTGTGTTCTGTTAATTCATCTCACAGAGTTACATCTTTCCCTTCAAGAAGCCTTTCGCTAAGGCTGTTCTTGTGGAATTGGCAAAGGGATATTTGGAAGCCCATAGAGGGCTATGGTGAAAAAGGAAATATCTTCCGTTCAAAACTGGAAAGAAGCTTTCTGAGAAACTGCTCTGTGTTCTGTTAATTCATCTCACAGAGTTACATCTTTCCCTTCAAGAAGCCTTTCGCTAAGGCTGTTCTTGTGGAATTGGCAAAGGGATATTTGGAAGCCCATAGAGGGCTATGGTGAAAAAGGAAATATCTTCCGTTCAAAACTGGAAAGAAGCTTTCTGAGAAACTGCTCTGTGTTCTGTTAATTCATCTCACAGAGTTACATCTTTCCCTTCAAGAAGCCTTTCGCTAAGGCTGTTCTTGTGGAATTGGCAAAGGGATATTTGGAAGCCCATAGATGGCTATGGTGAAAAAGGAAATATCTTCCGTTCAAAACTGGAAAGAAGCTTTCTGAGAAACTGCTCTGTGTTCTGTTAATTCATCTCACAGAGTTACATCTTTCCCTTCAAGAAGCCTTTCGCTAAGGCTGTTCTTGTGGAGTTGGCAAAGGGATATTTGGAAGCCCATAGAGGGCTACGGTGAAAAAGGAAATATCTTCCGTTCAAAACTGGAAAGAAGCTTTCTGAGAAACTGCTCTGTGTTCTGTTAATTCATCTCACAGAGTTACATCTTTCCCTTCAAGAAGACTTTCGCTAAGGCTGTTCTTGTGGAATTGGCAAAGGGATATTTGGAAGCCCATAGAGGGCTATGGTGAAAAAGGAAATATCTTCCGTTCAAAACTGGAAAGAAGCTTTCTGAGAAACTGCTCTGTGTTCTGTTAATTCATCTCACAGAGTTACATCTTTCCCTTCAAGAAGCCTTTCGCTAAGGCTGTTCTTGTGGAATTGGCAAAGGGATATTTGGAAGCCCATAGAGGGCTACGGTGAAAAAGGAAATATCTTCCGTTCAAAACTGGAAAGAAGCTTTCTGAGAAACTGCTCTGTGTTCTGTTAATTCATCTCACAGAGTTACATCTTTCCCTTCAAGAAGCCTTTCGCTAAGGCTGTTCTTGTGGAATTGGCAAAGGGATATTTGGAAGCCCATAGAGGGCTACGGTGAAAAAGGAAATATCTTCCGTTCAAAACTGGAAAGAAGCTTTCTGAGAAACTGCTCTGTGTTCTGTTAATTCATCTCACAGAGTTACATCTTTCGCTTCAAGAAGCCTTTCGCTAAGGCTGTTCTTGTGGAATTGGCAAAGGGATATTTGGAAGCCCATAGAGGGCTACGGTGAAAAAGGAAATATCTTCCGTTCAAAACTGGAAAGAAGCTTTCTGAGAAACTGCTCTGTGTTCTGTTAATTCATCTCACAGAGTTACATCTTTCCCTTCAAGAAGCCTTTCGCTAAGGCTGTTCTTGTGGAATTGGCAAAGGGATATTTGGAAGCCCATAGAGGGCTATGGTGAAAAAGGAAATATCTTCCGTTCAAAACTGGAAAGAAGCTTTCTGAGAAACTGCTCTGTGTTCTGTTAATTCATCTCACAGAGTTACATCTTTCCCTTCAAGAAGCCTTTCGCTAAGGCTGTTCTTGTGGAGTTGGCAAAGGGATATTTGTAAGCCCATAGAGGGCTATGGTGAAAAAGGAAATATCTTCCGTTCAAAACTGGAAAGAAGCTTTCTGAGAAACTGCTCTGTGTTCTGTTAATTCATCTCACAGAGTTACATCTTTCCCTTCAAGAAGCCTTTCGCTAAGGCTGTTCTTGTGGAATTGGCAAAGGGATATTTGGAAGCCCATAGAGGGCTATGGTGAAAAAGGAAATATCTTCCGTTCAAAACTGGAAAGAAGCTTTCTGAGAAACTGCTCTGTGTTCTGTTAATTCATCTCACAGAGTTACATCTTTCCCTTCAAGAAGCCTTTCGCTAAGGCTGTTCTTGTGGAATTGGCAAAGGGATATTTGGAAGCCCATAGAGGGCTATGGTGAAAAAGGAAATATCTTCCGTTCAAAACTGGAAAGAAGCTTTCTGAGAAACTGCTCTGTGTTCTGTTAATTCATCTCACAGAGTTACATCTTTCCCTTCAAGAAGCCTTTCGCTAAGGCTGTTCTTGTGGAATTGGCAAAGGGATATTTGGAAGCCCATAGAGGGCTATGGTGAAAAAGGAAATATCTTCCGTTCAAAACTGGAAAGAAGCTTTCTGAGAAACTGCTCTGTGTTCTGTTAATTCATCTCACAGAGTTACATCTTTCCCTTCAAGAAGCCTTTCGCTAAGGCTGTTCTTGTGGAATTGGCAAAGGGATATTTGGAAGCCCATAGAGGGCTACGGTGAAAAAGGAAATATCTTCCGTTCAAAACTGGAAAGAAGCTTTCTGAGAAACTGCTCTGTGTTCTGTTAATTCATCTCACAGAGTTACATCTTTCCCTTCAAGAAGCCTTTCGCTAAGGCTGTTCTTGTGGAATTGGCAAAGGGATATTTGGAAGCCCATAGAGGGCTATGGTGAAAAAGGAAATATCTTCCGTTCAAAACTGGAAAGAAGCTTTCTGAGAAACTGCTCTGTGTTCTGTTAATTCATCTCACAGAGTTACATCTTTCCCTTCAAGAAGCCTTTCGCTAAGGCTGTTCTTGTGGAATTGGCAAAGGGATATTTGGAAGCCCGTAGAGGGCTATGGTGAAAAAGGAAATATCTTCCGTTCAAAACTGGAAAGAAGCTTTCTGAGAAACTGCTCTGTGTTCTGTTAATTCATCTCACAGAGTTACATCTTTCCCTTCAAGAAGCCTTTCGCTAAGGCTGTTCTTGTGGAATTGGCAAAGGGATATTTGGAAGCCCATAGAGGGCTACGGTGAAAAAGGAAATATTTTCCGTTCCAAACTGGAAAGAAGCTTTCTGAGAAACTGCTCTGTGTTCTGTTAATTCATCTCACAGAGTTACATCTTTCCCTTCAAGAAGCCTTTCGCTAAGGCTGTTCTTGTGGAATTGGCAAAGGGATATTTGGAAGCCCATAGAGGGCTATGGTGAAAAAGGAAATATCTTCCGTTCAAAACTGGAAAGAAGCTTTCTGAGAAACTGCTCTGTGTTCTGTTAATTCATCTCACAGAGTTACATCTTTCCCTTCAAGAAGCCTTTCGCTAAGGCTGTTCTTGTGGAATTGGCAAAGGGATATTTGGAAGCCCATAGAGGGCTACGGTGAAAAAGGAAATATCTTCCGTTCCAAACTGGAAAGAAGCTTTCTGAGAAACTGCTCTGTGTTCTGTTAATTCATCTCACAGAGTTACATCTTTCCCTTCAAGAAGCCTTTCGCTAAGGCTGTTCTTGTGGAATTGGCAAAGGGATATTTGGAAGCCCATAGAGGGCTATGGTGAAAAAGGAAATATCTTCCGTTCAAAACTGGAAAGAAGCTTTCTGAGAAACTGCTCTGTGTTCTGTTAATTCATCTCACAGAGTTACATCTTTCCCTTCAAGAAGCCTTTCGCTAAGGCTGTTCTTGTGGAATTGGCAAAGGGATATTTGGAAGCCCATAGAGGGCTATGGTGAAAAAGGAAATATCTTCCGTTCAAAACTGGAAAGAAGCTTTCTGAGAAACTGCTCTGTGTTCTGTTAATTCATCTCACAGAGTTACATCTTTCCCTTCAAGAAGCCTTTCGCTAAGGCTGTTCTTGTGGAATTGGCAAAGGGATATTTGGAAGCCCATAGAGGGCTATGGTGAAAAAGGAAATATCTTCCGTTCAAAACTGGAAAGAAGCTTTCTGAGAAACTGCTCTGTGTTCTGTTAATTCATCTCACAGAGTTACATCTTTCCCTTCAAGAAGCCTTTTGCTAAGGCTGTTCTTGTGGAATTGGCAAAGGGATATTTGGAAGCCCATAGAGGGCTATGGTGAAAAAGGAAATATCTTCCGTTCAAAACTGGAAAGAAGCTTTCTGAGAAACTGCTCTGTGTTCTGTTAATTCATCTCACAGAGTTACATCTTTCCCTTCAAGAAGCCTTTCGCTAAGGCTGTTCTTGTGGAATTGGCAAAGGGATATTTGGAAGCCCATAGAGGGCTACGGTGAAAAAGGAAATATCTTCCGTTCAAAACTGGAAAGAAGCTTTCTGAGAAACTGCTCTGTGTTCTGTTAATTCATCTCACAGAGTTACATCTTTCCCTTCAAGAAGCCTTTCGCTAAGGCTGTTCTTGTGGAATTGGCAAAGGGATATTTGGAAGCCCATAGAGGGCTACGGTGAAAAAGGAAATATCTTCCGTTCAAAACTGGAAAGAAGCTTTCTGAGAAACTGCTCTGTGTTCTGTTAATTCATCTCACAGAGTTACATCTTTCCCTTCAAGAAGCCTTTCGCTAAGGCTGTTCTTGTGGAATTGGCAAAGGGATATTTGGAAGCCCATAGACGGCTACGGTGAAAAAGGAAATATCTTCCGTTCAAAACTGGAAAGAAGCTTTCTGAGAAACTGCTCTGTGTTCTGTTAATTCATCTCACAGAGTTACATCTTTCCCTTCAAGAAGCCTTTCGCTAAGGCTGTTCTTGTGGAATTGGCAAAGGGATATTTGGAAGCCCTTAGAGGGCTATGGTGAAAAAGGAAATATCTTCCGTTCAAAACTGGAAAGAAGCTTTCTGAGAAACTGCTCTGTGTTCTGTTAATTCATCTCACAGAGTTACATCTTTCCCTTCAAGAAGCCTTTCGCTAAGGCTGTTCTTGTGGAATTGGCAAAGGGATATTTGGAAGCCCATAGAGGGCTATGGTGAAAAAGGAAATATCTTCCGTTCAAAACTGGAAAGAAGCTTTCTGAGAAACTGCTCTGTGTTCTGTTAATTCATCTCACAGAGTTACATCTTTCCCTTCAAGAAGCCTTTCGCTAAGGCTGTTCTTGTGGAATTGGCAAAGGGATATTTGGAAGCCCATAGAGGGCTATGGTGAAAAAGGAAATATCTTCCGTTCAAAACTGGAAAGAAGCTTTCTGAGAAACTGCTCTGTGTTCTGTTAATTCATCTCACAGAGTTACATCTTTCCCTTCAAGAAGCCTTTCGCTAAGGCTGTTCTTGTGGAATTGGCAAAGGGATATTTGGAAGCCCATAGAGGGCTATGGTGAAAAAGGAAATATCTTCCGTTCAAAACTGGAAAGAAGCTTTCTGAGAAACTGCTCTGTGTTCTGTTAATTCATCTCACAGAGTTACATCTTTCCCTTCAAGAAGCCTTTCGCTAAGGCTGTTCTTGTGGAATTGGCAAAGGGATATTTGGAAGCCCATAGAGGGCTATGGTGAAAAAGGAAATATCTTCCGTTCAAAACTGGAAAGAAGCTTTCTGAGAAACTGCTCTGTGTTCTGTTAATTCATCTCACAGAGTTACATCTTTCCCTTCAAGAAGCCTTTCGCTAAGGCTGTTCTTGTGGAGTTGGCAAAGGGATATTTGGAAGCCCATAGAGGGCTATGGTGAAAAAGGAAATATCTTCCGTTCAAAACTGGAAAGAAGCTTTCTGAGAAACTGCTCTGTGTTCTGTTAATTCATCTCACAGAGTTACATCTTTCCCTTCAAGAAGCCTTTCGCTAAGGCTGTTCTTGTGGAATTGGCAAAGGGATATTTGGAAGCCCATAGAGGGCTATGGTGAAAAAGGAAATATCTTCCGTTCAAAACTGGAAAGAAGCTTTCTGAGAAACTGCTCTGTGTTCTGTTAATTCATCTCACAGAGTTACATCTTTCCCTTCAAGAAGCCTTTCGCTAAGGCTGTTCTTGTGGAGTTGGCAAAGGGATATTTGGAAGCCCATAGAGGGCTACGGTGAAAAAGGAAATATCTTCCGTTCCAAACTGGAAAGAAGCTTTCTGAGAAACTGCTCTGTGTTCTCTTAATTCATCTCACAGAGTTACATCTTTCCCTTCAAGAAGCCTTTCGCTAAGGCTGTTCTTGTGGAATTGGCAAAGGGATATTTGGAAGCCCATAGAGGGCTATGGTGAAAAAGGAAATATCTTCCGTTCAAAACTGGAAAGAAGCTTTCTGAGAAACTGCTCTGTGTTCTGTTAATTCATCTCACAGAGTTACATCTTTCCCTTCAAGAAGCCTTTCGCTAAGGCTGTTCTTGTGGAATTGGCAAAGGGATATTTGGAAGCCCATAGAGGGCTATGGTTAAAAAGGAAATATCTTCCGTTCAAAACTGGAAAGAAGCTTTCTGAGAAACTGCTCTGTGTTCTGTTAATTCATCTCACAGAGTTACATCTTTCCCTTCAAGAAGCCTTTCGCTAAGGCTGTTCTTGTGGAATTGGCAAAGGGATATTTGGAAGCCCATAGAGGGCTACGGTGAAAAAGGAAATATCTTCCGTTCCAAACTGGAAAGAAGCTTTCTGAGAAACTGCTCTGTGTTCTGTTAATTCATCTCACAGAGTTACATCTTTCCCTTCAAGAAGCCTTTCGCTAAGGCTGTTCTTGTGGAATTGGCAAAGGGATATTTGGAAGCCCATAGAGGGCTATGGTGAAAAAGGAAATATCTTCCGTTCAAAACTGGAAAGAAGCTTTCTGAGAAACTGCTGTGTGTTCTGTT